>NW_019524889.1:558851-621073 GCF_002814215.2 Seriola lalandi dorsalis | reverse complement strand
GGGGGGGGGTTAACATGAGAGGAAAAGAGAAGCAAATGAACTGAGGCCATGGGAGAAATGAAACAATGAGGAAATGAGGACAATAATGTCAGTGTTATCCTTTGACCCATCAGGGTTTTCCATTTAGCTCTGACTTCTACAGTCGAATTTAAGCAGAAATCTAAAAAAAGAACAAAAAGGGAGGGACAAAGGACTGACTTTAAAATAAAGGTTTCATTATGACATATTAAAGTTCAGCGGAAACAGTCATTAAATTTATGGAAAAAAAAAATGAAAGCCAATATTGAAATATGGCAAATAGCCAATCTATATTGAAAAACATGGTGTACAGTTTAGAGCTGAGGCTTTTATATAGACTAAGCCATTAATCGGTTGATTAAGAATATAGCCATCAAATTAATCACTAGTGAAAGTAGTTGTTAGTTGCTGCTCTAGTATAGTTCCTGAGGAGCACAATATTAACTAAACATTAAGGCACCTCCACGTGGATCCACGGCCTTTTAAATGAAGGGATTCAAGATAATCACACATCTTAAAATAAATGATTTCTTTAGAGGAAGGATTTGTTAAGGAGGTGCTTGTTTCCTCTGCTTATGTTCATTTATTACACAGCATTAGTAGTTCATTTAACTTCTATTGCTTTTCTCCATAATAAAGCCCCAGAGGTGCTAATACCTTTTTTATACCCGATTTATCCTGTAATTCCTGCTGCACTCCAGAGCCACAGACACTTAACACAGATTCCGATTTTTAGGTGGATACAGCTTTAAAATGAATTCTTGCTATCAGTCAGATGTTCCTGGATGTCACTGGCACAGTCTCCATTTTGTTGTGAAAGCCACTTGGCTTGGCACATGGCGGTGGTGTAAAGGTTCAGTTACCTCAGCTACATAACATTTTGATCCCGACAGTTTGGGGACACTCGCTGAAGTGTTTGGTGCCATTTAGCGACTGCATCACAGCTGCAGATTCCCACTGTCAACTGCTCTGTCTACATCTGTAGCTCTGTGTGCTCCCTGCCGCCTGAGCTGCTCTGATATTTTAAGAGGATCTAATTAATGGCTGCAATATTGTGAGGCCAGGCATGCCGTGACCGCTGTGTGTTTGGTGGGCATAAGTAAAGGTGTTTATGCTGTTTCTTGTGCCTTCCAAGGCCAAGTGTCTGGCATGACTCCATGTCGAGGAAAGAACAACCACGGTTTGTTCCCTGCTCCACATATTCATTGGTTTAAGTTGAGTGTGTGCGTGTCTGCCTGCATGCTGTCTGTGTCATCAATCTCTCTGTCTTACACCCGGGTGCATGACGCATACCTGTGTTTGCCTGATTGTGACATGCATAGGTGAATGAGATCGTACACGATAGTGAAGCACAAATCCTTCCATCCATGTGTGAATTTATGGCTTGTGTTTCTTTGTATACAAACAGCTCTGCCAGTCCCTCCAGCCAGAGGCCAAAATAGGTCGGATTTATGAGGAAGCTTGTTTTTCTCTCACTTGCTTCAGGGTTCATGTCTCACCTAGTGAGAATGATGGATGATGAGCAGTTGACGTCATCTTGGGAATTTTGCTTTCCTTTGATTAAGTTTCTGGTTTACTCTCAACAGCTACTGTATTGTTAAGCGCATATTCGATTACTCTTACTTTAAAAAGAGATGAACATTTTCATTAACGTTGTACTGTCTTGTGTTACAGGTGTCTTGCTCTGTCCTTTAGCCTTGTGTATGGCTTTGTATGCACCCTGTGTCCTGTGGTATATAGCTCTTTAGCTCTCCAGGCTATCTATAAGTAGCTGCTCCAGCTTACCTGTCGCTATTAATACCTACAGATTAACCACCTGTGAATCACAGGCACCTGTGATACAGCTACCTGACACGTTTTCAGGAAAAGCTCCTCAAAGGCCACAATTTGGGTTTAGCAGGGTAGCTGGTTGCTGCTCCCTGCAGGGATGGGGGTGTTCAATGGCTTGCTAACCTGTGGCTCCTGTTGTTGTTGTTCCCTCTGGAACTTAGAAAAAAAAACTAAACACAAATCTAATATTAAAAATTTATATCAGTCAAACTACTGCTTCCCACTGTCAGCTTTCTGCTGAGCAGTGGAGCTCTTAGCTGCTTTAGAGTTCCAATGACCCTCACATCACCTCACGTGATCCAGCTGTCCTGCACCCTAAGCTGTGGTGAAGAAGTTACATCATTTGAAGCTCTGGACTTCTGATAGCAGGACTACATATTAAAAGTTATAATATGGTGTTTCATATGCTTTCATTCATTCATTCATTCATTCATTCATTCATAGAGCTTGGTTTTTGAACCATGAGC
Source organism: Seriola lalandi dorsalis (assembly GCF_002814215.2). Taxonomy (NCBI): domain Eukaryota; kingdom Metazoa; phylum Chordata; class Actinopteri; order Carangiformes; family Carangidae; genus Seriola; species Seriola lalandi. The sequence continues at coordinate 618,758 of NW_019524889.1, read as the reverse complement.
CATGACTGGTGTTTTTGTAGATCCTGAAGATGCTGTAGAGCTAAGACATTTTTTGTTTTTATTCAGTCAATCAAAATGAGACTTTCTCATTTTGCATGTTATTACAAAAGAATTAAAATAAATAAAACACAGCACCTCTGGTGTTATAATAAGGGGAAAATAAAGTATAAGTACAAGACTGAAATCATTACTCTTTTGCTGTTATAAACCACCAGATTATAATGTAAGCCCACTGAGAGAATCAATGGTCATATTAGTAATAGTATATAAAAAATAATTGCATTCAAATTTCACATCAACATATATGTTTCTCAATCCTTCAGTTCAAATAGCAGCTTGACTCTGTCCTAAGCCATAAGTCACACCATAATTAACATTTTTTAAATGTGAGTGAGTCCATGTCCTAATATTTATGTGAGCCTCCTTCTGAGAGCCTCTGCCCTGTACAATTAGAGCCTGTCTCCCCCTAGTGGTTCACTTGTTTCCTACAGTACAGTGGTGGGATCTGAATACAGAGATGTGATGATGAATACATGACATGAATTTCTTTTTCATAATGAAGAATAATTAATCAGAAGAATAGTCGTCAATGCAGATTGTAATTTAGAAAGTGCAAAGACAGGCGCCCAGTTTACCCAGATGATAAAACTTTCACAGCATGAAGCAATTAGATGTGAGCTTCCCTTCAATTGAGCTAGCTTCAAACTTTGATACAACAGGCTCCTGCAGTCGCTTGAAAAATTCACTTCATGAATTTAAATGTGCCTTGAGGTTCTCACAGGGGCTTTGATGATAGATTCCTCCTCTGAAAAGAATTCCACGTCCTGCTTTTAAAGACTTTTAAAAGCAGAATGTTTGATACGTGAGGCCAATGTAGAGCAGATGCTTACAGTGCGATGCCTTTGCTGTGAACCCCAGTGGTAAGAGTTGAAAAGTGTTACGGGCAGGTTTGTGCTTGTACCTGTTATCCCTGGAGATTTAGCTCACAGGGCAGCACAATGTGTGTAGTCAAGTCTTGTTGATTGAGCACTGGCAAAACTGGTTACCAATGTGTGTGTGTGTGTGTGTGTGTGTGTGCTTGCGTGCACTCTTGTGTATTGTGTATGCCAGTGTTTTTTTTTTCTCCTTTTTCTTTTTTTTCATTTTAGTATTACTTGGAATTAAGGTGGTGCAAAGTGAGGTCAAGGGTTCAAATCCTGGCCACAATGAAATGATAGAGAAACTGAAATAGAAAAAGGGAAAGTCCCAACAATATCCAGTGACTTTACCTATTTTTGTGTGCCTCAACTATTTGAAACCAAAGCAGCAGGCTTATAGGACTTTCATTTTTCTTTTATTGTGCTTTATTGCATTTAGGGTTTGAGTTTCTGTCCAGCTTTACTGATGTGTTTTCTGCTCCACACTGTTCTTTGGTCAGTTTAGTTTTTTTCACTTTTTTTTATCCGTTTGACAGACGCACATTTGAGGGATTTTGGCATTTTTCTGTCTTAACATTCTCTCAGTGAAGTTTTCTTTTCTGTCGGTTCTCACCAGAAGATGACGTTGACCTCGAGGCCCTGGTGAATGATATGAACTCTTCGCTGGAGAGCCTGTACTCCACCTGCAGTGGTCAGCAGACAGAGTCCACCCCACTACTGCACAACGGACAAACCTCTTCCTCACACCAACACCAACACCATCACCACCATCACCACACACAACTTAACCACCCACGGCAGGGTCAGCACTCGCACGCGCTAAGCCACGTCTCCCCGGAGCCGCCCTTCACCTCCCCCTCCTCGTCCGCGGACTCGTCCCAAACCAGCCTCAGACGGTCACAACCCATGCACATCCTCGCCGTCAGGTAGGTGTTTACACAGTGTACGCAGATTCTTAACCATTAAGAACAATTCCTTTGGCCACTTCAGCAGCTCATAGTCGAGTGGGTTGTTGTGGCAGGCAACTGAGTATGAAAGGCAGCTGAACCCTGGAGGTAAGGATTCGGACTAACATGAAAGATAACCCTCACTGTGAACGTACAGCACGCATTAACATATATTTGGCTGCCGAGTGATGGAGTGAGTTGGGAGAGTGAAATAAATAATCAGTAGCAGAGAGAAACATAGAGCTGCTCCCATGTGAATGTTAACATGACTGAAACAGTGTCTGAAGGATTAGTGAATGCGGCGTTGGATGGCAAAGTGCTCTTAAGCAACATATTGATTCTGTTGTACCTCAAGAGTCGATTTTCCATCCCTGACCTTGTGCTAATTTTGATGCAAAGTAAAAATGAGTGATAATAGTTCGATTTGCATTTTCTGGCAAGCGATAAGCTCTTTAACAGGAAAGTGACACAAACGTACGAACTGTGAGAGATGATTTTCAGTGAACACTTGTGTATCTATTGAATGTAAAGCTGAAAGGATCAGTCCATTAAGTTTAAACAATTACTTGAGCAGCAGAAAATTAATCAGAAAATTGTTATCTATTATTATAAAAAGCTGAACATGACTTTGTTCCAGCTTCTAAGTTGTTAATATTTGCAATATTTCTGTGGTAGTCCTAATAGAATTTATTACTGGAGGATTGATTATTTTAAAATAAACTGGCCTTAGTAAAATAAAGGTGTTTTATCAAAACTTACAACACATCTCAAGCATTTAGAACTGAGTATCCAAAAAAAAAAAAAAAAAATCATACAGCAAATGTCTAAATACAGTAGGCCTTGAGCAAGCAAACTCAAAAACGCTCAGGCACATACCGACACATGCACTCAGGCAACCGAAGTGTGGCACTAAGCTGTGAGCTGCCTCCCTCCAACCTCTTCCATTTGCACATGTAGAGCCTCACATGCAGAGCTCAAACCCTTTTTTTTCTCCTCTCACACTGGAAAAGAAGCCTCTCACTGTACACTCATTCCTCCACACCCTCTCAATAATTGGGCGCAATGTTTCCTCCCCGCTCCCTATCTGTAGCCCTTGAATGACCCGTTCCTCCTTGTCACTCCCTCTTTGTCTCAAACTACACCAGCAGCAGGAGAAAGGTAAAAAATCTCATTTATTTTAGTACCAAGTGCAAACGTCTCCCTCAATTTAAACAGTAGTAACCCATATTCTCCCGAGGGTATCGTGGTATGCATTGAAAAGCGGGCATGCACGCTCACACATACACTGAGGCAACTGAAGTAAGGCCCCATACATAGTGTACACACAAACATGCATTCATGGCAGAGCTGGTGTCAGCTTCTATTATTTGCCTTTGGAGTATTTGACAGAACCAGAGGAGGGATAATCAGGTAATGGAGTATTCTGTCTTAAGAGCGCTCTCTTTCAAACACACACACACACACACACACACACACAGGCCCTGAAGTTCTTATTATTCAAGGCTGACCTCTGAATAACCCTGTTCTCAAGCTCAGATGGGACGACATCAAAAGGCCCGTTCCCTTTTGAACTCACTGGGTTCTACAGAGAGACAGTTTGATAGAGAAAGAGACTAAGAGAAAGTGTCTCCTACACTGATTCTCTAAGCTAGCCTCGGAGCTTGAATTTCACAAACTGACCTGCACTTTTCTTTTATTAAATGATTGGATCCTGAAAAGTTTATGTTCAACTGTCAAATCATCATCCGTTCTTAAGGGTACTGGCTCACAGTGTATGTGCCTCATTTAAAAACTGCTTTAAAGTGATGTCTTGATTCAAAATTGATGCACCATAAATATTGCAGAAAATTAGCTAGCAGGCTGCGGGGGTCTGTGATTTCCACTTGCTGGGAGACTGTTCATTACGGGTAGATCAGACGGAAACAGACATGAGCCTGGATACTGTACAGCAATGCTTTATTAATTCCACCTCTCTCTCTCTCTCCCGCACATATTTCTCATGTCAGCGGGTCGCATTTCAAAGTTTTCCCATCTCACTTTTTAAGTGGCTGTTCCAGGGCGCGACCTTGGGCTTTAGTTAAGATTTTTGCCTGAATAATTAGCAAACACAAGCTGATGCCAATTTGCACGCTCGGTGCATCAGGCTACGCTGCCGTTACCATTCTGACTGTTCCTTTGTCCTGTTTCCATTGTTCAGGAGGCTGCAGGTGGAGGAGCAGCAGCTGAGGACATCTTCTCTCCCGGCCATCCCCAACCCCTTCCCCGAGCTCTGCAGTCCAGCGAGCTCACCTGTCCTCAGTCCAGGGTCCCTACCTCCCGGAGAACCTTCCACTGGCAAATATGTAAGTCAAATCCCCACAAAGACACACTGTCGAAATTTTTTCTCTCTTCAGAAACTTCGACTTTTCAGGTATTGAGAAATGAAAGTTATAATTAGTCATAATATAGTGTGGTTGCATCGAATGCAAAACATTGTCTTCATACAGTATGGGAGGTCATGTCAGATGCTTTTCCCTTTGAAAAAACAGGATATGAGACATGTGCTGATTTTGATTTACTTTTATGTTGACAACTGAGAAGTGTGTGACTCAAGTTACTTGTTTTGAAGGATGCAGAATTTGGGTATCATAAATAAGCTGTATTAAGTGGTCGACTGTGTGTTGGACATAAGCATTTAGGAATTTTTCCCTGCTCTACATCTGCCCCCATGTTTTGCTCATCTGAGGCGTGTAGATTGCTTGCATATGACGGTACTGTGCTGCACAGTGCATGTGTGTGCTTAACAGGGTTTGTGGCTTTGTTTGAGAAAAAAAGACTGAGGTGAGGTGTGTGTGCGTGCGTGAGTGTGTGTGTCTGTGTGTGTGTGTGTCTGTGTGCGTGTGTCTGTGTGCGTGCGTGAGTGTGTGTGTGTGTGTGTGTGTGTCTGTGTGCGTGTGTCTGTGTGCGTGTGTCTGTGTGCGTGCGTGTGTGTGTGTGTGCGTGCATGCACGCGCGCACGTTTGTACACATGTGTGTGTGTACCTGCACACATGGCAGCATTTCTGTGAGCCTGTTTGCATTTGCGTGTTCATGTGTGTGTGTTTGTGTGTTCATGTGTTGACAGAGATTTAGAGGCTGGTCCGTCTCTTCCTGGAAGTCATAGTCCCTCTACAGTCACTTTTAATGATCTTCATATGGGGCCAGCCAATGCTGCTTACAGTAACATACCAGTTTACAGTAATGTGAGGGAGGATTATTTCTCATAAATACCCTACCCTGGCTATGATCTTGGCCTGTTCTGGTCATGGCTGCTAGACTGCAGTTCCAGTTAAGTTGTTTCGAGCCATTATGCAAGTCTGACTTTAATATGATCTGCTCTCCTTTAAAACATCAGTTCATAAATCATTTGATGACTTGATGAACCGGTGGCATCCAGTAAATGCTGAAAGAGAAGTTGTGGCTTTGAATTACCATCTGTGGCATAAATAAAGTCCTAAATGGTTAATGTTGGATTAAACCTTGAAAGATTCAATTTCATTCTTGTCTCCATGAGTTTCTGTCTTTGTGGTGTTGTTGCAGGCTTGAATTATTAGCTGTGGAATAAATTGAACACTGCATTGCAAATCCTTGTTCATACAGTAGATAGGTCAAAGATTAATGTTTCACTAAGTTGTTGTTATCTTTGCATTGAATTACCGGCTATGACATAACTTAAGCTCCATGTAAGTGAAGCGGTCATGTCTGGTAAATATTCAGAAACCAATTTATTAGACTGGGTGACAGGCTTGTTGTTGGTGTTTGAATTCCCAGATATCCTGTTTAGAGTGCAGTATTAGACCAGGAAGTGGAGCGGGGGATTAGAGGAGGTGCAGGGGAGTTGGAGATTAGTGGTGGAGTTAAATTATTTCTGTGATTTTACAGTAATCAGATGATGAAATATGTAAAAATGTGACTAGGTGGTCAATAAAACCTGACCACTGCAGATGGACTTTGCTTTTTTGAGCCTTTGACACTGATTGCATTTATGGCCCCAGAACACAGTAATCCTGTTTATTCTGTTTGTGAGCAGGAATGAATAGAGCAGGATTTTGATATTTTTCTACATAGCATAATTTGATTATAACATTCCTGTTGTCTTTTTGACTCAAGGACAGTCAGACTTTTATGTCAAGCCTCTCCAGCTTTGCCTTGACTGTGTGCTTCGTGGTCATTACATCACAACAAGTGTGTAAGAAGTCAAAATACTTTCTGAAGCTGCTGTAACATGAGATTGTTTTTGATGAAGTTCACTTACAAGATCTTTTTAATTTTGTCAGTCATATTAGAAACTAAGGAGTAGGGTGTGAAAAAGTTTTTGCATCATGTGTTGAAGTCTTGCCATGCCTCTGTTCAGAATGCACTACATCTGAAACGTGGCTGTGAAGGTAAACTGTTCCTAGATATAGGACAAAAAACTGTGTTTTACTAGTTTTGTTTTGCAATGAAGAGCCAATGCTGAGAAAGCTGTTGAAAACCTTATGTGTGTTTACAGTGCACACACTAAGCACACACTCATGTAAACTTGTGTGAGTGCCCTGTGCATCCATCCACGCACATGGGTGTGCTTCTTTTTTTAGATGCATGTGTGTTTGTGTGTTTGTGTGTTTGTGCTCACGTCTGCCTGTTTGTCTTTGTGAGTTCTGTAAACTATTTACAGCATTGGCAGTGTCTATTCATTGTTGATGGCAATGGAAAGTATGTCTCATTGTGGTTGTTCTTCAGTGGAAATTCAATTCAGCACCTTTCCACTGCAAAAACCTCCCGCAGAGCAGTCTCATCACACACACATGCCCCTGGGGTCCAGCTTTGGAGGCGTGAGGAGAGGTGGTCACATTGCTTTCTCACAAACCCTTATTCCTCCCTTGAGTGATACAAGGAAAACTTGGTGATCTGTTTAAGGTTTGACAAGTGGGATGGTGAGCAGGTAAATTATTGCACCCAGCCCGCTCTCTAAGACCTCTGACCTTAATCATTTCAACCACATGTTCTCTGTTCTGTGCCAGTTTTTTCTCCCTGTCTTTATCTCTCCTTGCCAGTCTGTCTCTATCTACCCCTCTCCCTGCCCTCCAAACATCCAGTCCAGTCAGCCAGCCTGCTGTTGAGAAGTTTCTCTGTTTAGTTTACTGAATTTTCCGACCTCCGGGCGCTTTCTGACAGACTCTCATACTTCTGTCCCTCTGTTCCTCCTTACCTCACTGCTTGGCCTCTGTGCAGGAGGCATGAGGATGCAGTGCAGGGCTGTCAGGAATCACTGGGCAAGCTGTTTGACACGGCCATATGATTCCCAATTACCTCACTTTCCTCTGCTGTCCTCTCCCTCCCGTTTTCCTTCATTTCTCCATTCGTAGCTCTGCTCTCTCCGGCTTTTCTCCTTACCTGTGCACTCTTAAAGGGGAAACTGTGCACTGTGTTCAGTGGTTTAAAACTGATGGGTATAAAGTGCAGGTTCTCTGATGTGTTTTCAGCTTGTGTGTGTGCCTAACTAAAGATCCATGCTGTTTTTGTGAAGTTTAGCATCAATGAAACATAGAAGCCCAAATCAGAATGAATACACTGGGTTAGTTTATGAGCTACAGGATGATTAAGACCATCAAACTGCCATCTATGAGCACTGGCACCAGTCCAGTGTGGAATGTGCGAAAGTGTGCGCAGACAGGCACACATCCATAAACAACCTACTTCCTGTTGCCTCGAAGGGTTATTACAAACATAACGTGGGTTTTATGGAATTTTAAAATGACATACATCTTTCCATATACAGCCTACCGGCCAAAAAGCAGGTATTACAACCACACATCACTTAAGAAAGTACTAGAAGCTTGGCCGGTGTAATCCATGTCGTGCAATGGAAAAACCTATAAGAAGCCTTCAATGCAAGGCAGTTAGCCAGTATATCCATTAATTTTCTCCGTCTAGGTTCTGTCTGACAGTCTGTCCTTAGCAGTGCAGTAGAGAGTGCTGTTATGTACTTACTTGGACACTGTGTTCCCAGAGCTGCCCCAGTCATTCTAGTGTGGGAACACTGATTTGATCACTGGGTTGCCAGATTTTGTTGGATTTACTGTACTTGGACTGGATGTCCTGTAGCTCACTGTGCTCTATGGTATGGCAGGATCCCCACGCCCTGTCTCTGCCTCTCCAGTCTGTGTTTCATTATCGTCCCATTGCTCTGTCTATCTCTGTGTGTCTTGGACTGTATGTCAATGTTTATCTTTCTGTCTGTCACAAGTGTTTTCGCTGTCATCCCTCCACCCCTTTGTCCTTTGCTCCAAACTCTTACTTACAGTTAAAAATTCTTGCTGATTTAAGACAGGCGGGAGCACGGTGCAGTGTGTTCTCTGACAATTCAGCTCACTCGACGAATACTTCTTCATACATGATGAAGTAAGAGGCCTAAAATAGAGCATGGTGCCAGACAAGCAGCGGAGGTTAGGTTGGCACTAATAATGTTAGCAAATGGGCTGTTGGTGCTAAGTGCCAGCATCGTTGCCCAGTCTGAGAAAAAACAGATGATACAGTTTTCTATATCATGCAGGTCAAACTTGCTAGCAGTCCGTCCAGCATCCCTTCACACTTTCTAGCACACAATAATCCTTTGTTATTATTCTTCAGGTACGGTATGGAAAAATGTTCAGGGTTACACAAATATTGTATGTTGTTTACGTTACGTGTTTTCTGAAGGCGGATACAACTTAGTATGTAAAATGTTCAGGGTTCTGCAAAGTTTGCATCTATTTATAGTGTTACGTTTAGAGGTGGAAGCAGCATGTACAGACATATGTGCAGCACATAATCAGGATGTAGATGTACTTAATTACATACACAAGCAACTTGGATAATAGTAACCCTGCATATTTAATGATGTGAAAATCTATATGTGCTGCACATACATATAAATATAGTTCCAATACACTTTTCTTTATTTCCCATACCTCAGCATGTTCAGCAGGTGAGATCACGTTAGTATCCTTTTCTGTCTATTTCTCTTCTGGATTACTTTCTTGGCAACTGCTGTGCCACAGTATCCCTGAAGGGATCATTGACATTTACTCTAATGATGATGGTGCTGATCACCTTTCCCGCCTCCTCTCACTTTTCCTAACCCCCCCCCCCCCCCCCCCCCGCATGACTTTGCCTCTAGTTGAGTCAGCCAGACTTCAAAGCTGTGACACCTACTTATCAAAAAAGCATTTTGTGAATGCTGCCGGTATCAAGTGTACTGTACTGAAGTATAATTTAAATGATGAGCTCATGATGCTAGCAGCCACCATCTTAGCTCATAGAAATCATGCAGCCTGATTTAAATGAATCTGAATTTAAAATCATTACTCCTAGGCTTGTGTTGGAACTGGAAAAGCTGTATTTTTAACTTGTATTCAGTGACTCATTCTGGGCAGAAAGAAGGCAGATGTGGTGCAGCAATGACACAGACAGCATACGGTCTCTCTGTGCATCTCAGCCCTCTACAAGCTGCTGAAAAGGCCATTATTATTATCAGTATGCCAGATATGCTGCTGCAGAATATGAATGTTGCATACACTCACTTATATTGCTAGTCCGCCCCAGCAGCTGAGGGAAATCTGTTAAGAATTCATTAAGCAAAATTTCATATGACTAAAAGTTTTTTCATCATATCCTCAGTCCATGAACACTTGGTGAGAGATAAATGTGTGGAATTATGTAGTTAGCATGAGGAGCTCTCACCACCATATGGTAGCTACACAGAGAAACACAGAGAGTGCCAACTATGGAAACCAAAATGTTCTCTTCAGAAAATTTAGAGCTTAAATTGATATTCTACCCAAAATGGGCTGTAACACTTACAAATTATCGCCTGCTAAAGTTGATATGGTTAATGTGTTAGCAAACATGTCAAACATCAGAGGACATGCAGACACAGAGCAACATTAATATTCATTTGGAGTCTTGTTTGTGTCCACCTGATGAATGTAAGTCGAATATCCACTCTCGTCTGAGTTCAGATTTGGTCTCCACCAACTCCTAGAAAAATTTAGCTGCTAAATGTTCCTGTATGTTCACTTGCTAGTCTGTCTGTTTGGTGCTGGCCTGATAGGGTGCAGTGGCAGCAGCCAAAAATAACACTGATGAGAATTGTGAGAGTGAACCAAAACAGTTTCTTGCTGTAAAACCATAACAATTAGCTGAAAGAAGCTTCAACGCTCTCTAGAGCTGAGGCTAACTGCAGAGGTGGGTGATGCGTCGTTAATATAAAACTAATTTGAACTAAATACATTCTTGAGGCATCCATTCGGGTTGCTGAAAAAGAACACAGCAGGATTTAAACGAGAAACACCCGGTACATAAATGATGGGCATCGATCCATCCCTCCTTTCACTCTCTTAGCGCTGAAGCATGGCATTCCCTGGCTGCCTCCTTCCTGAATGTTGGAAATACTCTGGGTCAAAGGGCAGATTTTTCCACTGTAAACGGAAAAGCAGAATGGAATGCTGTCGATGCCCAAACTGTTGGCCTCGATGTGTGGGAACGTCTGTGGGCCTGAGTGTGTGTGTGTGTGTGTGTGTGTGTGTGTGTGTGTGTGTGTGTTTAAATGTAAGAGTGTTTGTGAGGAGGTTCAGTTTTGTGTATAGTGTGTGTGTGTGTGTGTGTGTGTGTGTGTGTGTGTGTGTGTGTGTGTGTATTGTGTGTGTGTACCTAATGTATGTATATTTGTCTTTACAAGCAGTGCAGCAGTATATGTGTGTGTGTGTGTGTGTGTGTGTGTGTGTGTACGTGTGTGTTCTGCTTCTCATTGTAGTGCTGATGTGTTCTGCAGGCTGCGCTGTGCGGAGATCAAAGGTGACACAGCGCCAGAAATCTGTTGGCTCACTCTTCCAGCAGCCTGCCTCCTTTTAAATGGATCTTAAAGTGAAACATGGAGAGCACACACGCGCACGCACACATATACACGCATACACACACACACACATAGACACTTGTTTTATTGTGTAATCATCGGCTAGTTATGTTTGTGTTTGTTGTGTGTACGTGTGCGTGCACGTGCACGTGTGTGATTTGGACTGTTTACGCCATTTGGATTGTTTATGTCTTCCTGATTATTTGTAACTGATGTGAATATAAATAATGCTCTCAAACTGGATGCTTTATTGAGCTTGTGCGTGCGTGCATCCATGTGTGTATATTTGATGCATGCCTGCCTGTTGGCTTCATTATTCCTAAAATTATATCTCTTCTCTAAGCCCAAGGCAAACATAACTAACTCTCTCTCTCTCTCTCTCTCTCTCTCTCTCTCTCTCTCTCTATCTCTCTCTCTCTCTGTCTCTCGCTCTCTTACACACACACACATGCACAAACTTGCATGTTATCTGATGCTCTTTGTGGCAGAGGTGGAGAGCATGCAGGCAGTACAGTAACCCTTTGTCAACATACATGTCTCTCTCTGTTCACTTTCTCTCCCTCAACAGACATACACACACACGCACGCGCACCAACATATACACAAATTGCATTGAGTGACTTATTGGATTTGCAGCATTCATTGCTGTGAAATACAAATTGTTTGGCTGCTGCTGAACAAATGCCACCTGGAGGAGAGCCAGACAGGTTGTGGTTGAGTCTGGCACATCTCATGTGTCAGGGCCATATTTATCCCTCGCCGCTAAATGGAAACATGCCTCGACCTGCTAGCTAGACCTGCTACTGCCACACTGCCACAGAGACACACACACGCGCACAAGCAGGCACACTAATACACATGGCCTGTTGCTGAGTAATGAGTTAGGTGAGGAAGATTAGTCTGAGTAATGGCTCAGTTTGAATAAATAAGACTTTAATGTTGGAACTGGACAAAGCCACTTGGAAACAGATCAACATCTCATAGCTCATGTATACAGAATTAGAATATTACCAGTAGCATTGCTTAGAATGCTCGACACTATCGCAAATACTAAAGTCCCACCAAGATCAAGACCATCATAGCGGAACTTATTTTGTGGCTGCCTCTTGGGGAAGCATCTCGCTTATGCAAATAGTTTGACACAAAATATTAGCACGAAAATGATCCTGTTACATGCTAAATTAAAGTACATGCTTCCAGTGAGAAATAGGTCAGTGTCACAGCGACCACTAAACCGTCTTGCAGCTAACATCCACTGCCTAGAGTGTAGCAGCAAACCGCATGTGATGTACCCCACATGAAAGCCCTGAGCCAATATAAAAGCGGCAACGTATACACATAAAATGAATTCCAGCTGTAGTGATTATGCATAAAGACATGCATTTCTTGCATGCAGCAAAGAGTGACTTCAGCTTCTGCTAATACAGGCACTCGGACAATAGATATTGAAAAAAGATATAGTTTTACAATCTGCTGTCAAGCCTGGTGTTGCAAGAAAATGGTGCAATAAAACTACAATTGTGGCATTGTTGATGGATTTCAAGAGGCAGTGTATTTGAGTGTAGTGAACTAAGCTCTGCAGAAACAGGTCAGCCACCAATTTTGTTCACAGTAAATGTAACAATTTTGATCTGAAACTGTGGACACCAGGTAACCAAACAAGAGCAGGTAGACTTCCAGAGTAGCCTAAATAATGCCAGACAATCAATAAATCAATAGGGGCTGACTGTCAAGTAGACAGAGTAGATATAAATGAACATTCCTTTTATCCCAGCATTAAATTATATCATCACATTAATATTTTAGTGATAGATTTATGAGGGGAACCCATTCGGAGAATTTGAAATTCTTCATTGAGGTAATGGTAGGAAACCACAAGCCTTAAATATCAGAAAATGGTTAATAATTCATTCTGTACTTAATTCATTTCTGTATTAAATTTAACTAAATGTATGTCTTTCCATGGGAGCATGACTGGACCACCCAGGCTCTGGGGGATGATGCACCTTTAATGGTCCATCCTTCACTCCTTGTCCCAGTAGGCAGGCAGTGTAAGATTAGAAGGCACAACTTTCACCCAGCTAACAGGGGAGCAGATCCCATTACTCCTTCAGCTAATGGGAATCCCTGATCATGTTCGCTCTCTGCTTCATCTCTGTCTCTGTATTTTAGATAGTTAAAGTCTCAAATGTGTGTGTCTGTGCATTTGTCTTATCTCGTGGCAAACTGTTGATTATGCAAAACAATATTGATGTAAAAACTCTTTTAGTCATCCATGTAGATGTTACAACTTCAGGTTTAGTTTACGAGAAACTGTAATCACAAGTATAACAACAGCACTTTTTCTATATTTTGAGTGTGTTTTTTTTTACTACCGTGCATGCACACTCATAAGTGCGTGAATACAGGTGTACACACATGTGTCCAGGTTTGTGTGTGTCCATGTGTTTCACAAAGAGAGCAATGTGTTGCTGCCTGTAGGCATTTCATCTGGCCAAAGCTGAACAGAGCTGTTGGACTCATGTAGGTCATGGAGACTGCAGCTCCCTCTCTCTCTCTCTCTGCCTTCCCTCTGTCCTCTGTCTCTCTCTCTCGCTCTCTCTCTCTCTCTCTCTCTCACTCTCACTCTCTCACTCACGGAAAGTAGGACAGCTCAGATTTCTGAAGCTGCTGCTGTGAGGAGGTAGAAAAGGGAAGAAAGAGGAAGAAGCAGGAGAATAGAAAATGAGAAAATAAAAAGTAATAATAAATGGTCAATTGTAATTTATTACTGATGCCCTTTTATTAGGTTATTTTGTTGCTGTATTGCTCCTCTGGCCTGTACCACAGGAAACAGTTTATTATATGCTTAATTATTAATATGTTCATTCTTCTTGAAAGTTTGAAAGCCAACTAATTAATGTGTTACACACACAAAGTGCAACTAATGTTGGATGTTAAATCAGGGAGAAACAGTTCATAGTTAAAAGCTGAGTCAGAAGACTCATTTGTTCTCATTTTGTTGCAAGAGTGTCACTTCCTAATGTGTGTGTGTGTGTGTGTGTGTGTGTGTGTGTGTGCGTGTGTGTGTGCGTGTTCGTTTGTTCGTTTGCTCCTCATTTGAATTGTCACAAAAATGAATAGAATACTTGAGGTGGGTGGACATGCCACATTTATTTAAAGTAGGGATTTGTGTCAGTGGAAAGAGAGAGAGAGTAACAGACAGAAGACACTGTGATCTTGGCGTCTCCGGAGAGAACTTCCCATTATTGAGGACAGTTTGTACAGAACTGTGGCACATACTGTGATTCCTCTGAATGGGGAATGATTGTTTGTAGTTGCCTTTGATGCTGGAGTCCTCTTTTTACACTCATGGAACACGAGGTGCTCAAGATGTTTTCCCTTAATGCTGTTGAACTGCGGTGTTCATTCATTATTGCTACTATTCAATAGCTTTACTATACAGTAGTTTTATGACAATTCAATCACAGAATTATTACAACTGGTTACTTGTGTTTTTTTGCTGCCAACTGTAAGTTTTACCAAATGTGTAAAATAGAATTATGAGGAACACAATCTCTCATTAGATTGGTTGTCTAAACTTTGCCTTTCATATGAGGCCGACTTACATGCGAGGGCACAGGGCAACGCCGCCGCAGCTCTCCGTACAACCGGTGGACCATTTCCAGTGTATTGCCATAATTATGCCAGTGATGTCATCCTTTGTTTGCCCAATCACAATTCCCCTGCCTCCCTCTGCCCTCCTGCTGTAATTGGACAATAGCTCCAAATCAGCGATGGTCTGAAAGGACATTTGCTGCCCGGGGTTTGCTGGCAATCAGCCCTGAGGGACAATTAAGCATCCGCTCCCACTTTAGTCCTTTTGGTAAAATATTTGGCCCCGTGCAGGGTGTTTCTCAGCAGGTGGTCACAGTAAATAGAGGAGAGATGATTCTTGCATTATCATCACCCGCTCTAAATGGCTTTTAAGAAGTGTGTTGCCATATACTGTGCATGTGCGAGTCTAGTTTTAGTAAAGAAAGATATTTTATCTCTCAACCTCAACTGCTAATACTTTGTTATGGAATTCAAATTATCTAAATAAAACATTAATAAATCAATGGAAGACAGGACAGCTTTCCACACTATAGGGATATTTTGTTTCAAACTTTCTGAAAAGACAAATTTTTGAACAAACACATTTGATATGCTCAGGAAATTATGGTCCCCAGGTCACCAGAAGTGTTGGAAAGCCATAGGCAAGGCTATATGAGCTAAAAAAAAAGGTCCAAGCTAAAATAAACCTATTTTAATTTGGATGACACATTTTCATTTTTTTGTTTTAATATTTTAGTATATACAGAAAGTGTTTGCGAACCTGTCAGAATCATCCATAAAACTTTGCCTCTGCCTTCAGATCCCTGATATTTTCCTGTTGCATATGTTTAATATTATTTATAACTTTTCCATATTTCTGACTTAAATTTGTGCAACTTGACCTTCCTTGAATCTTCCGACCCTTCGACTTTCTGAGCCCGAGTGGGTGTTAAGACGCCATTGTTTACAGACAGAGCAGGCTCTGTGGGCTAACTACCCAACATACAGTGCATGGTCTGATGCATGGCTGCACAGTGGCAGAGATGGCAGGCTGCCACTGTCCTACGTTTCTCTCAATACATCTCCCTCTATATACCATCCCTCCGTCTCTCCTACCCCCCTCCCCTCCTTCCTTCCTCCCTATTCCCTCTTTCACTATTCCAACTAAATCCCCTTCTGCCTTCTTTTGCTTCGCTGAGCCCAGATAGGCCTCTGTGTCGTGGGTCTTAATTTGACGCTGTAATTGGATGACAAGGGACAGTTCACCATCTCTTCCTCATGAGTCAGCAGAGTTTTCTTGGCTATTGCCTCCCACTCCTGCTGACTACAGGCGCTGAGCGGGGACGGCCAATTGTCCTTGGCTCATTCAGATTTTTGTGTCTCCATCTCATCATCCGATCGTCATTTTCCAGTGGTGGCCCGGGCCACACACAGCACCACATTAGAGTCAGGGGGGCTTTATAGAGGGCACTTGTTCATGGGAATATGGAGCTGGGGTGGGTCGTGTGAGCCAAATCATCTTATAAAAGGCTACAGTTCTTTGTTGTTGTTTTGTAAGACAGAGAAGGAGCAGATGTTGAGTGGAGGGGTTTGTCTTGGCAAGAGTGAGAACCTGCAAAAACCAGCACCTTGTAACAAGTAAATACCAGTGCAGCCAAACTGTGCAATTCTGGTTTTATAATAATGAAAACTGACTATTTTAATTACACTGTACATGGAAAAGCCCTACTAGGGGCAAGAGTTGAAAATGAGCAACAGCTATAAACTCTCTGTGCAATACATCCGTTTCATGATTTATATTGGAACTATGTTAAATTGCTTCATCCCTATTGAATAAATAAATAAACAAACTAAACTAGTAAACTTACAATTCAGTTTCCTCCCTTGTCTATTAATCATTTTAATCTGTTAAATTTAAATATAAAAAGTGCTGTTAACCATTTTCATAGCTGTTCGTTTCACTTTTAAGTTTCCCTAATTATTTTATTACTAACCCCCCCCCCCCCCCCCCCCCCCCCCTTAATGGGTTGCAAACACTGTATGATCTCAAACACAGCACAGCCCTCAACAGTAAAAGGATACAATACAGAATAAAGGAACTGAATCTTTTTTTTTTTTTTGCTCCAGATATTGTGGTAATACTGTTACCAAAAAGCTCAGCCAGTCGGATGTTGAGGATATAGTCGGTTAAGGTTCGTTTAAGGGTTGTGGTTAAGGTTAGGGAGGCCATAATTGTACACAGCCTGAAGCATCAACTCAGAGCAAGAAAGTCCCTGTGCGTCTTAATCGGAAAATTCCCCTGTTGCTCCAGTATTCCAGGAAGACTTGACATGGGAGCTGGTATCGAGGGTGAATTTACATATGAGAGATTGGAGACACTTTAGAAAAGAAAAATGCGGTTTGCATTTTGTTTCATGATGCTTTTTTACCAACACTGACTCGTGACCCTGGTGCAGCTGTTATCCAGGTTACATGCCCTTTTTCAAGTGCCTCCCAATATCACCCACATGTAATGGATCCGAACGTGTGTGCAGGCTTGTATGCCTAATGGCTAACAGTCTTTTAGAATTGTAATCTGCCACAGTAACTCCTATCTGATGTAATGGCTTGTAATTTGTACGTAATACCACTGGAACTATTTATAGACCAGCAACCAATTTCCAACAAGGATGGATGTGTGGATGCGTGTGAGCTGCTGGGCGTGCACACACATGCTTGTGTACATATTTCAGTTTGCACAAAGCACGTCCTCACACAGTGCAGTTTACTTTCTCTTTGTCTGTTTACGCCTGTCTAGTTTCTGTCTCGCCGTGTCACTGTACGAGTCTGTGAGAGGATTGTTCTACATGCACAAACTGTAATATACACAAAATGTAAAATATGTATGTGCTTAGCAGTGTGTGTCAGGATGTGTACGCGTGACCGAGCACATCTGGGTGCCTGTGTGTCTGACAGTGTGTGTGTGTGTGTGTGTGTGTGTGTGTGTGTGTGTGTGTGTGTGTTGCCTGAAGCTCTCAGTCTCTCCCTGGGGGATTACATCACAGGGCAGTTATCAGACCTGAGTCATCAGAGAAGTTGAGAGGCCCTGCTCTGCTCTGCTCCTCTATTTAAATGAGGACACAGTTAAAAGCATTATAGGATAAAAAAAGTAATCTTTCTTTCTATCCTTGTTTTCCTTTCTTTCTTTCTTTCTTTCTTTCTTTCTTCCTTTCTTTCTTTCCCGCCTCCCTTTTTTACTTGCATGTCTATTCTTTGCCTTTAGGAAGAACACGAGAAGTAGAGTAGGTCAGTTGAAATGTGTCACTCCGCTGTCATCACCGTTCGGTCTGCTTTCTCATTCCCTCCACTCCTGAGGCAGTCTAACGGTATTGCCACACTTCAAGATAAGATTTCCACAGCTAGTGGAAGATCAGCCCACGCCCCAAATGATTCCACATTTGGTCATTTGATTTGTTCGCAGCCTATGACAGACAGCAAGACTGGAGGATTGCATTAGTTCAGGTCAGGGGCTGAGGTCACGCACACTCTCAGCTGATCTGTATCATCTGACTGTTAAAATCACCAGTCACAGTCGGAGACGTCGATGAGGTGGTCTCTATCATGAGACAAGAAGATACTTTCCTGATGACTGAAGCTGCTCCTGCAGACGCTGGTTTCTATTTTTACTGCTTCTTCCTACCAGCTACCTACTGCTTGTCCTGATAACTCCTTCCACTTCTCTGGCCTCCTGGTATTAGTTTCTTATCACCATACTTGCGATGCCATCTCTTACCTTGTGCATTATGTACACACTAGCTGTGTTGACACACACAGTGGCAAACATGAGTGTTTTCTTGGGTCCGTGCTCTTGTTTAAACCGACTACGACGCAAACCCTGTCATTGGATTATCATTCCTGTCTTCTAAACATCCGAACTGTAGAAATTTCTGACGGATTTCAACAAATTCTACATCAAAAGGTTTGACGTCAGTGGACTGATTGACTGATTGACCAATGGCAGCAGTGTCTGTGAAAACCTGTATTGCAGCATGTGTGATCCGTGCAGCCTCTCTCTTCTTGGGGCTTTCCCCTCTGGCTGACTAACTGTGACGTAGACAAGGGTGTGTGTCTTGATCTGTGTGAGTGTGTGAGTGCAGTGGCAGGAAGGGGGTGGGAGAGAGACACAGCTGTGCAGCCTCTGATATGTAGTTAACAGTAGACAGCATTCATACTACACATTTTGCTGCACTGTGTCACCGCACAGTGTCTCTCTCTCCCTCCCTCTCTCTCTCTCTCTCTCTCTCTCTCTCTCTCTCTCTCTCTCTCTCTCTCCCTCCCTCTCTCTCTCTCTCTCTCTCACTTCCCTCGGCTTCCCACTCCTTTTCCCTTCACTTCTCACGTCCGTCTGTCTCCTGTTTCTCCCTATCCCACACACACACACCCACATATGTGCCTGCGTACATGTGCAATCATACACACAATTCTCTCTGTCTCTCCCCTCCCCCTGCCACAGACTCCCCCCACCCCTCCCTCCACCTCTCCCCAAAGTTTCCCACTATAGTAAATTAAGTTGTATCTCTTTGACCACTTTGACCACCGTTTCCTCCTTCCTTCTCTGCAACTGTGCTTATTCCTGGATTACACTTACACCGCTCATGTACAAACACACACGCACGCATGTACACACCCTCGCCTTCCCCTGAAAAAAAGCAGAATAATAAAAGAAGTTGCTTCAAGGACAGCATAAAGCTGTTCTCACCTCTCCCAGACGGGGTGTGTCAGGGCTTTTGTCCGTCTGATGCCGTATTAAATATCGGAGTTAAAAGGAGGAGTGGGGGTTGGGGGGTGGGGGGTTTGTGTGTGAGTGTGTGCGTGCAAAAGTCTCCAGGTTTTTTGTTCTTTAGAGAGAAAGAATGTTGGCACAAAGCTAGCCACCAGGGGAGGAGGAGAAGGTCGGAGTGCTCAAGTGCTGCTCCAGGTTTGTTTCATTTCATTTGCTCTGTAATGAGTCTTGTTACTGCTGTGAGAGGCAGAGAGATCTGACTGTGGAGTTCATAGTTAAGCCACAGGGAGGGAGGACGAGAGGGAGAGGAAAAGAGGCAGAGAAAAACATACAAGTCAACAAGCCCTCACTTGAAGCCTTCAGAACATTTTGGAAGCGAGAAAAGCGACAAAGGCAAACTTATTTTTTTTTTTTTTTACTCCTTCCTTTATCCTTTTTCTTCCTCTTCCTCCTCCTCTCTGCCTGACACCCTTCTCAAATGAACCCCCTCGCTTCGAGGTCAGAAAAGAAACTGATGCAGAGAGCTCGCAAGAGGTCGGTCTGAAAAAGTTGGCTGTGTCTGTCCATGACTGTGCGTCTGTGTGTCTACTGGAGTGTGTGTGCCTCTCAGGGAGTGTATGTGCCTCTGTGTGTGTGTGCGCACGCCTGGGTCTGTGTGGGAATGATTACATCAGCCTGCTGCAGCCTTATGATTGGTTGGTGAGCGTGTGGTTTGATTCAGTGTGCCTCGGAGCCCGTGGCTGAGGCTGTAACCCTTTGTGAGGGGGAGAGAGAGAGAGAGAGAAAGAGCGAGCGAGAGAGAGCGAGGGAGAGGGAGGGAGAGAGGGAGGGAGAGAAGGAAAGATAGTTGTCAGACTGAACCGGTACTGGAAGCACTGTACTGTACCTGCTGCCATCCGATCGCTGACTGTCTCTGTGTCTCTGTCCTGTGAGCTGTACAGACACCAGCTTTAGGTCACACAGACAGTTCTTTTTTTTCTTTTTCTTTTTTTTTTTTCCTAGAGCCAGCGGCCTAGATAGACTGAACGACTAGTCTCCAGGCTATGTGACAGGTAGCACAACCGCAACTGTCAACTGTTGGCATTCAAATTTGTATCTCTGTTTCTGGAGACAAGGCGACAGAACAGCAAGGTTTTCTCTCGTCAGTGACTGTGTGTGTGTGAGTGAGTGAGTGTGTGTGTTTGAGTGAGTGAGTGTGTGGGGAGCCAGGCTCAGTCCCAAAAATGCCTTCGTGTTCCCCGGACTGCTGCCTATTGCGGGCCGTAGAGGTAAGGCTGCTCTTTTTCAGTGTCTCTTATCTCTCCTTGTGGTCTCTCTCTGCCTTCTCTTCGCATCCTTTGCTTTTTACATTTTAAGTGCATTTCCCTTTGAAGTACTGCTATGTTTAACCAGAGGCGAGAAATGGGATGTGTAAATACCTCAAAGGCTGAAGACAACTTGTCTTTTTTTCAAGATGTGAGCAGAGCAATAAAAGAAGACAGTCAAATACGTCAGCAGCTTTGAGTGATTGAGATTCCCTTGCTTTTTTGTCTTGAGCATTTTGGACAGATAGAGCGCCTCAGGCCTGGTCTGTGCAAACTGTGATGCTATAAACTGCGTCTTTTGCTCAGGAAGAAAACAGAATTGCCTTGCCATGATGTATTATGTGGGAAGCATGCATACATTACATGTCTAGGCTTAGTAGGCTGGATTTCTGTGTAGGCTAACAAGTCTGGATTCCTCTTCAGGTTAAGTAGGCTGCTCTAGTTTTCTCTGTGGGCCATGAGCTGTGTGTCCTGTGAATGTGACTGCATGGTTTCCTTGTGAAAAGCCAACGTGTGGACACTCAGATTTAGCACTAATTACCACAATAGAGATGACAGTTATAACTCCTGGACTGTAGGGTGAATATAACAAAGGGAATCTCACCTACACTTTATATGAATGTACAGGAATGTGTGGCTCTGAAAGTGTGTCTCTTAAGCAGATGGGATCTTATTTTTTTTTTTGAACTTTTTATTTACACATTTTAAACATTTTTACAAAACATTTCCTGACATACGACCATAAAAATGGGGCAAGCAGATGGGATCTTAAACAGGGGTTTCATCTGTTCATCACCTGATGCATTATTGCAATACATTATATAAACATCATACTGTATGCTGCCTATATACATAACACATAAGTAGTGCCTCACCATGTGCATGAATATGTGTTTGAGTCGGTATTATTAATGGGAACAAAATGAAACCAGGAGTTATGCATGAGGTAGAAAAAAATGTCATGAATTATTTAACAAAATTAATTCTGAAATGTTTATTACTGGCCCAAGTTCAACATAGTAAGTTATGGGGAAAAAGAAGAAGTTGTCCTCATGAAGAGCTTTAAGCATATTCAATGGTCATGTCTTATCATTGGATACTCGCATACATTTTCTCGATAAGCTATAATTGGAAACACTGTGCTTACTAACCCCTTAAGATACTGTATATACACTTATGGCATTGACAGTCCTGCTTTGTTTTAACAAGAGCAAACGCTTGTTAGACACCACAGTATATTTGCTACTGTATTACACCAACAAGTTGCTTTAAGAAAAGCTTGTCTGTGATTTCTAACGCCACAATTGCTACATAGTCTTGAATGTGTGTTCTTTCCTATTGTGTGCTATAATTACAGGCCTGTGTTTGCCATAGTGTATAGGGCGCTATATCATAAATGCCATTCTAGTGTTTGAAGGAAATTGCTGGCTTCACCCACTGAGTTTTCAAAAAGGTGAATAACTTTATCACAACTTAGTATTCCATAAAAAAATCTATAACCAAACCTCTATCTCATTTTGAATTTATCCTCAGAAAATGTATCGATCTATATATATGTTTTTTTTCTTATCTAGAGGACACATTTAATGTTAAAATGCCTCTTTTTCTGTCATGCTTTTTTTCTGTAGGCTACCAAACTACCATCGAATGATCTGTTCATTATAACTGAAGGTTAATCTGTTTCCCCCGCACAGATTGTGAAGATCTTCAGTGAAGACGGCATGGGTAAAGTGGTGGAGATCCCGGCCGACATGACAGCCAGGGACCTGTGCCAGCTCCTGGTTTATAAAAGCCATTGTGTGGATGACAACAGTTGGGCACTTGTTGAACACCACCCGCTGCTAGGGCTAGGTAAGGGGCAGATGCTCACATACACACAGAAGCACACGTGAACACATGTGAACGGACGCTCACATACTCTCACTTACCGCCACACACACACACACACACTCGTGCAATTTTGGGTGGGCTGAGACATGCAAGACAATCACCTGACATACACAGGTGTGTTCACATGTATGTATGCGTGCATGCATGCCTGCCCTGCATACTCGGGGCAGACAGATAAGGCGCATATTCTCACGCAGGCTTGTATTCAAGCATGAGTGAATGCACATACTATGCAGCATGTGCACGAACAGAGCTGTCGTGTCCAGTGTTTAAGCTCAACACGGTGGCTGAGCGAGACGTTGCTGTAGCGGTGCAGTATTGTGCAGGAGAGGCAGGATGGTGCTACCTCATGAAAAAACCGAGGCAGACATTTGAGCACACACACACACACACACTGAGCTGCTTGTCGCTGAAAAATATGTAGGTTAAACGTATTGATCAGCTTGTGTGTGAACAGAAAGTGAGGGAAATAAATAATGCATAGCGTAACATGAGGTCAGAGTTGCTTTAGTATTGACAGACCAATGATTTTCTGATTCAGTGGTGAAGGGACAGTTGAAAGTTGAGAGGAAAGAAAAGATCTGAATGTAAAGCAGTTGTGTTAGAGATGGAATAGTTGGCGCTAGGCGACATATTAAAGTGTGTAAGGTGATGAATAATCCTGAACTTGTCATCATGAAGGCTGATGCTAATTGCATGAATGAATGAAAGATGGTGGGTTTGAGCTCAGTTATTCCATGTAAGTAAACAGCAGACTTACTGTAAGTGGAGACAGCCTTTCCCAGGGGCCCTTATTAAATCTAACCAACACTCTCACACCTCTGCGGGAACCAGCAGATAATCTCTTTGGTGCCATCTCATAAATTAAACAAACACAGCAATTGATAAAACTTTACCGCCTGAAACATACATCTTTAGACTCTTTTCAGCATAACTGAGTAATTTAATTTGGTGTCAGTGATTTAGAGAAAAGTTTATCATTCACGCAGGGAATATTCTTAGCTCTGGAAGGCTCATATGAGGTCACAAGATTGCTTGGATTCAGGTCTTAGTCTCAAATCATCCTGGGTATGGACAAAGATCCAGTGCAGTTCCACCCCGGATGACGCTGAGTCCTGAGTGACCCGTGAAGAAAGATTGTTATGCAGAAGATTATATTATGATGTAATTTTTTTTCCCCGAGTTGCTACTGAAGGGGAATTACATGAAGGGCTCACAGTGGAAGCCAGCAGATAAGAAGCTAAGGGAAGAGAAGGTGATAACTGAAGGTTATGTATTAGGAGATGAAGTGATGAAACTGATGAACACTGTAACAAAACCTTTGCCGACTTGTGCTCTTCTCGGTATCAGAGTCAGTGTAATGCTATCGATCCAGTGCTATAAATGACACGGCAGAGAGGTGATGGAGGTAATTGATGAAGAGTTTAAAAGGATATCTTTGATGTTAGAGGTTCCTTAGTTCAGGAGTGGCGAAAACCACCGACACAACTCTCCTGAAAATAGCAGCTCTCGCTGCAGCAGCCGGGGACCTCTGTGACTGATGTAGTTCAAAAATGTCTGAATGATGATGGCTGGACCTTCTCAGAAACGAGGGGTTGTATAGTGGCAGAGCATTTAGTTTGATATCACAGATTTAATATTTTAGTTTACTGGTCTGTTGTAGTTAGAGAGAACACATTCTATACAGCAAATCCTTCATACAGTTAGGAGCAAACACTGATTGAGGTGTTTGAAAAGTATATTTAACAGTCGAGCGTGGCACTTTTGCATTTGTAGATTTGCATTTTTTTATATCTATGAGCACTACATGTGCTATTACAATGGCGCAAGGAAAAACGATGAAAACAATGGTCAAAAATTGCTGCTGCTTCATCAGGAGTTTTAACTTGTTACCACATTAAGAAGACGGAGAGCTTTGCGTTTCTGTCCGGGTGATTTTGTGTTAGACTTGGCACCCTAACAGTAAGTTTGGAAAGCTGTGGCCAGCTGAACGTTAGAAAACCTAACCTCCCCCTGAGGAGAGAGCGATTATAAAGCACTTATGGAAGACAAGTTGAGCCTGCGCTCTGCGCTCATGTCTGTACAGTTTAACAGATGTGGGAGAGAAGGGGGTGCAGTTTTATATAGAGCGGTGTGCCTGGTAGTGAAATGGAGAGAGACAGGGTGAAAAAACATACAGTATGTAAAAACACTTCATTTCTGCCGTTTCAACTGACAGACTGTGTCAATATATGTTTTGTTTTTTTTGTTTATTCCTAAAATGTACAGTTAGATCCACACACAGGCTGTTACGCTGTCATGTGAGGAAACCTTCAGAAAATATATTGCATTATTCAAAGTACAGGTCCCAAAGCTCTAACCTAATATTTCACCATCCATCATGATCTGATTACAATTCTCATCAGTGCTGCCAACACGATGCTGTCAAATACGGTTAGGTTGGCTGGTCGTGAATGACATCATCTCTAGCGCAGGGTAACTCTATTCTATTGTGGCCCTTCTTCTATTCTGGTGCACCTGTACTGCAACCGTATTCTTTTCAGGTCTGGAATAACCACTCATCCTATTTTATGTTTAGAAGTCTCAGTAAATAGGCTGTGATGAAGCTGCAGCGTGCTGATTGTTGAAATTGAAGGGTTCTGCCTCTGCCAATACAGAGTGTGTGCGCATGTGTGTGTTTGTAGAGGTGTGCATATGTGAATTTGTGTCCGAGCGTATGATAAAAGAAAACAAAAACCTTCCAAAGAAGGAATATATTAGGTTGAATTTCATATAGTGGTATCATATGCATTGTATTGATATATTTATTACAGCAGTTTAGGTATTTTAACCAATGATTCGGCTTGTTTGCTTCTCTGTTAATTCTCTGATTGCTGAATCTGTTCTTTAATTGTCAAGTGCGGCTTGTTGCTTTTCAGTCATCAATTGTAATTGTGTTTAAATTAGGTCTCCATTAAGTTTAAGACTTTTTTATAGCCTTCTGTATATGTTGAACTCACTGGAAAACCAGAAATGTCTGTTTAGTCATTTTGCAGTATGAGATGAGACAGCACAAGAGATTCCTGCGTGAGTGTGTACTTGTCCATGCGTGTGTGTGTGTGTGCGCACAGACAGCAAGTCTGCGCTGCACATGTATGTGCCGTAATATTTAATGTGTGCACATGTGGCCGGGTGGTAGACGAGAATAGCAGCTTCAGAGAAACCGGAACAATAGTGTGTTTGAACAGAGAGGCCTATTCCCGTACATTGCTGCCCACTCTTGGTGCGCTGCTGAATAGGATGAAATGGTCCTTTTGAGATAAGTGACGTTGACCTCTACTTGTCAGCTCGAAAAAGGTTAACAACTCTGGGACAGTGAAGCAGTGTTGCCAGGGTGAGTCACTGTCACGAACATGAGTGACTCATCAGACAGACGACGGGATGTAACAGAGAGAAAGAGCGGAGTCGTGACAGTGTTAAAGAGATTGTGACAGAGGGGATAAAGAGGGAGAACGAGAGGACACATGAAATGAGATAATGATGTGAGATAGAGCTGTGGCACAGAATCTCTCCATTTTCACACCAGAAAGAGGTTTCGAACCATACCGGTATTGAAAAAGTTAGTTATGTTACAAAGTTTAATTGAATCTACCGGGGAAAGAAGGGATGTCTTTTTTATTAAAGACAGTACAGAGAAGCTGTTGGAATTGACTCATGAGTCATGTCCGGTTTCAGCATCACAGTCAGTCTGACCACATTTATTCAGGGACACACGTTTTGTTGAATCACATCCTCTTTTATTCACATTAAAAGAGAAAGGCCTTGGTCTGATCACCGGTCACAGCTGGTTTGATGAGCACAAACCATTGAAACCAGGCTGCAATTTTGAAGACCACTGAACAGGTCAAATGAAACCCATTCACCACTTTTTATGTTGAATTCATTATTGCCTAAAATTATATTATGAATTATATAAAGAAAAATCTTTAAAGCTTTAATCATATACGTATATATAAGATTATTAGTGCTTAAAAATACAGTAAGGTTCTTGTAGAGATAGAATGAGTTAACTTTTTTTTTCAGTTTCATTTTCACGTTCTTTTTAAACTGTCTGTTTCTGGTTTACGAGAAATGTTGATAACACATCCACAGAGGCCAGTCATTAAAAATTTCCAGGGAACTTGTGTGACACACAAAGAGAAACTATTCATACTATTCACTCTTTTAACGGACAATCTTATATACATGTAAGTTATATTATTGAAATCAGGTTATCTGTAATCGTAGGGCAATTGTAGGAAAATAATGAAAAAGTTGAAATAATAAAATAATAACTTCTATCATTGTTCTCATTCCTCTCTCTTCCTGTCTCACATCAGAGCGCTGTCTAGAAGACCATGAGCTGGTGGTTCAGGTCCAAGCCTCTATGAACAGTGACAGCAGATTCCTCTTCAGGAAGAACTATGCCAAATATGAATTCTTCAGAAACCCCCTGGTATTTGCTGTTTCTCAGACATTTCTTAACATGACATCCTCTTGTTAAAATATGTTACACCTCTAGCAGGTGGGGCAGCAGCTCCTCCTGGATTTAGTTAGTACAGTTTTGTGATGCTTATTACTGTGATTATTTAATAATTATAAAATTTGAATTGTTTGAAGATACAACTAGTAAAAGTATAGCTTCATTACACCACACTCTTTTTAGTATTTAGATCGCTATTTAGTGTCAAATTAAGTGTAACTATTGTAATACCATTTATTTAGTCTAAAAAGCGCCAGTTTCCTTCAGAGATGAAAGGAAAGGCATGTTCCTTGACAAAAAGTTTCTCTTCGTTTTGTGTCCTTGTGAAATATTAGGACAGCTGACTGTAGTAATGAGATTTGCATGACGTTTCTTTTTCTGTCACAAATTCCTATCCTATAATTACTGTCACAGTGGCTGATATTCTCCGTCTGTCTCTCTGTCTGCCTCCGCCTCTCCCCACCTTCTTCTTCCACCAGACGTTTTTCCCGGAGCACATGGTTGCATGGTGCCAGGAAACCAATCACACGATTCCACCATCTCAGCTCCTTCAGGTACGTAGAACACACACACACAGACACACGCACGCACACACACACACACTCACACGTGTTTGTCTCTCATTGTCTCTAGTCTTCCTGACACGCACACGGTTTAGTTTACCTCAGAGTCAGCACCCGCTACATACTGCACAATCAGACATACCTCACCTCTGACCCTTAGACAGTGTGTCTCGTCAGAGCCTGCAGTAATAACTACTGTTGATCCCCCGTTGACACATGACTGTCTCGGCACACGCACTGCAGGTCCGACACTTGTGATGGATGGAATTAGGCAGTCAGAAATAGAACATACAGTTCTTCACCTGCCTGTTTGCAGAGTGCAAACTCACACATGTGTGTCATGTTACTTATCTGCCTCACAGACCGCTCACAGGCCGTTCAGTGATTTCTCAAAACATACGTAGAAATGACTTCCAGGAGCAGACCAGACAATAAGATTCCTGGGACTTTGAAGAGCTTTGCTCTTAATGGATGGAGGGTTTACATGCAGTCTGACTCTCTCCTGTGTCATGTAATGGAGCTGTCAGAGACAGAACCACAAGTGGAATCCATCCCTTCATCCTTGCCACTCACAGAAAGCTTTTAACTCCCCCACTGATCATATAGACGTTTCGCTCCGTTATGCTCTACATAGAGGAGTCAATAAATGAATGGGGATGGGGGGAGCCAGAGTTGTGTCAGGAATCCCCAGTGTTTGAGTTATTCTAAACACAAGATCTTTGCACTCAATTAGAGTGCTGTCCAAACCAAGATATTTTATGACCCGAGCTCGAGCAGGTGTTGGCAATATTCGCTATTATGCAAGGACCATATGTCATTGCAGAGCGGTGAAGTGTTGTGCCTCAAAAAGAAATGTGATTGAATGAACGTTGCATGTGAACGGTGCGCTCCACAAATGTCGGAAAATGCTCGTGCATGAGGCCCATTGTAAGCTGTTTCCAAAACAGTGGGAAACATGTGCTTTAAATATTGAAGAGTTCTCTGGAACAGTTTACCTTCTACCCGCAAGCCACAGATTCCAGTTCAGCTCTAATAACTTAACCTGCCACTTCATGGTGTGATATTTTTGTGAAACATGAAAACCACAAATTCCAAATACTTTAGACACTCACGAGACAGTTGAGGCTTTAAGGGTTCCCAGTAGGAATGTACCGTACATTGGTTCAGTGTATATACTGTATTTGTCTTGGCAGGCACATTGCATAACAAATGTCTTCACAAGTTAATTACAGGCCCAGCTTAAAACATAAATAAACAGTGTATGTTCTGTGCGTACTTATGTTAATGTACATACACACAACAGTGTCAGTATCCTGTCAGCCCTCTTCAGTACTCCACACCGTTTGATTTTTCAGACAGTAGCATGTCTGGCCTTATTGTGGTCGCTACCGTGGTGTGTAAGAATCCGAGCTGCCGCCCATCTCAGTCATCAGCTGTCAGTTAAGAAGCCCAACGACACTCTGCTGTTTGGCAAAATGCAATTGCCAGTGACAGGAAGCTTACAGGCTTCAGATGTGATCCAGCATCACCCTGCTGAGGCAGAGACTCCCTGACAGTGAACATTATAGAGTGAATAGAGACAAAATGCAGTGTGCAGATCCCTTGCTTCATGCCTGTCTTGCTCTTCTCTTTCAGAACTTCCTAGCGACTAGTAGCTGTCCAGAGATCCAGGGGTATTTGTATGTAAAGGAGGTGGGCAGGAAGTCATGGAAGAAGGTTTACATGTTCCTGCGGCGCTCAGGACTCTACTGTTCTACGAAAGGAACCTCTAAGGTAACAGCAACTCAATTCTTTCATCTTCAAGTGAAGAACATCTTCTTTTTTTTTTTTTTTTTAATGCAGTGATTTTTTAAATTTGTAATTACATTATTTTGTCGTTGGAGAATTCATATGCATACTGTATAAAATGTTTATAGTAATAGCACAGTAAATATTCCAGATTGAATGTAATTACCTTCAAAGAAATAGCATGTTATTGATGGTGGTCTCTCTGCATACGTCTCTGTCTTTCAGTGTACCTCCAGGCTGTGTCTCTCTGTGATGTTCTGACTTATTAATTATGTCTGTCTCCAGGAGCCCAGACATCTACAGTTACTAGCAGACCTAGAAGACAGCAACATCTTCACTGTCATCACAGGCAAAAAGCAGCATGGTGCGCCCACAGACTACGGGTTCTGCATCAAGGTGAGTCTCAGATCAAAGAGATGAAGTGAGATGAAGCTGATTTCTGATGGAACGTTATGAGCTGAGTAATGATCGGCATCCTGTGCAGCTCCCTGTCTCATGAGAAGGGCGTCGGCATGCAGCTGTACTAAATATATGACTGCAGAAGGTCTGGTTTACTGCTGATTTACTGCTGTATTTTTGAACTGTGTTTTAATAGTGAGTTGTGTTTTTTTTTTATCTTTTATATTTTCTTTTATTTCCAAGTTTTATATGTTATAGACTTTGTAGATGAACAAACAGTTTGAGCAATTTATTAATTTAGTTAAAACAATGGCAGTGGTGAAAATTATGCATTACCATGTAATGAGTTATTTATTATCTCTATATTATCTCTTGCAGCCTAATAAAGGTCGAGGGGAGTTGAAGGAGTTGAGGATGTTGTGTGCTGACGATGAACAGGGCAGGACCTGTTGGATGACTGCCTTCCGACTCTTTAAGGTAACACCACGACAGTGTCAAGAATACAGTATATAACGTAGTTTCCCTCAGATCACACCACAGCTTATACACCACGGCAAAGATAAAGGAACTTTGGTTAGAAAGTAAACAGGAGGTTGAGTAAAAAAAAAAAAAAAATGTATTCCATATTTCTTCCCATCTGATAGACTGTCAGTCAACATTCAACTGTTTACAATACACTCATTAAGGATTTTGATAGTGTTTGTTGACCAGTGTGTTCCCTTTTCTTCACAGTACGGGATTGTATTGTACCAGAATTACAAGATTCCTCAACAAAGAAAAACCTTAATCTCACACTTCTCTGCCCCTGTGGTAAGTTTCTCTTACAACATTACTTAAAAACACTCCCAGATCTGCGAACAAACTAGTCTGACAAGTTTAGGAAAATAGCATTCGCCTAAATGCTTCCCTGTGCCCACCCTACTTTTTATTACATGCCTTTGTCTGCATTTGTACATACCACTACCTTGGCACTTGTGGTTGTTTATACGCCTCAGTATCCACATTGTGACTGTCATGTATCTCTGTCACCCTCTAGCGGAGTGTATCAGAGAACTCCCTTGTGGCAATGGATTTCTCAGGGAGGATAGGCAGGGTGATTGACAACCCTGTGGAAGCTCAGAGTGCTGCCATGGAAGAGGGACATGCGTGGAGGGTGAGACACAACCTCAGTTTTCTTTTTTTTTTTTTATCTCTGTCAACAATGCTGGAAGCAGAGCTCAAAAGATCTCTACAGATGGCACTGTTTATTTAGCTTAAATATTAATTCAGAGCAAATTTCCCTCTGGTTGTAAGTGTTGATTTTTCAGTTCATTTGAGCTGATAAACATTGTCTGGCTATTCGTAAAACTGATATGGCTGTGGGGCAGATGAGTAATTGCAAAAAGTAGCAGATTTATTCTCATTAATTTAGATTCATACACAACAATGAAGTCAGTATAATTGATACAATATATGTAGATTCATTTGATGGTTACCCGATGTAAAGGAAGAACAACTTCAAATTTAGAAAATAATAATACAATACATTAAAATCATCTGACCTGCCTTTACATGTACTTTTTACATTTAAATGGAGGTTTTTTTCCTTTACTGTTAAGAAAAGTGAAGCTTCAGCACCATGTATTTGAAAACTCCGTGATAAAAATATCTGAACCAGATCATGAAATAATCCCTGTTGTGTTGTCTCTGTGTGGCATCTCTCTCAGAAGAGGAGTCAACGAATGAACATACTGGGCTCCCACAGTCCTTTGCACCACTCCTCACTCAGCTCAGGTAAATGTGAAGACACGTAGCATCAACAGTGTTTTTCTTTAGTTTAGTTAATATGACAGATGTTTAAATGTTGGTTCTCTCTCTCTCTCTCTATCTCTCTCTCTCTCTCTCTCTCTCTCTCTCTATCTCTCTCTCTCTCTCTGCAGTTATCCACATAGCTCAGCTGTGGTTCCATGGCAGGATATCCAGAGAAGAATCCCATCGCATCATCCACCAGCAGGGACAAGTAGATGGGTAAGTGCGGTTTTCCGATTCACTGAACACAAACAACAACAGTACATACAGTACATGAAATAGTTTATAAATTTTTCCTCACTGCATGCATTAAAAACTGAATATTCTTCTCACACTGTCCTCCTTTCTCTTGTTTCACAGGTTGTTTCTGCTGAGAGTCAGTCAGAGTAACCCCAAGGCATTTGTGCTCACATTGTGCCATCACCAGAAAATCAAACATTTCCAGATACTACCGGTATGCATTATGTGGTGTTTAATCATTAATCATAGGAAATGCCTTTGTGACACTTTTGTGAGATGTGTGTTTTCTTTTTATTCGGGGCCGTTTTCTTTTTTGGGAGCAACAGTAAAAGCAACCTTGACTCTGACTGTTGTGTTGATCAAAGAGGATGTATGGAAAATAGCTGCTGTTCTCTATTACAGGTCTTTTTTGTGCATCTTTTTGCGCAATAATTTCACATCATTGCCAGCCATTTTCCTTTTTTTATTTTGTGTCAACTGTAGAAAAGTATTGTTCTTGTGAGTTGTGTCAATCCCACAAAGCAAACCATGAAGGCAAAACATTAAATGATAATGTGAATTTGAAAAAAAAAAAAAAGGTTGGTGGAAACCAGTGGCATGCTGGAAATAAGTCTAAATAAAAAAAAAAAAATGATAGTGTGGTTTGCAAAATGATCAGCTGAAATGAAAACTATATATGTGATTTGTCAAAACATGTAAAACCATAGAGGAGTCTGATTCACCTTTTCCTTGCTTTTCTCTTGTCCTTCGGTGTCTCCCTGAAGTGTGAAGAGGACGGCCAAGTCTTCTTCAGCCTTGACGACGGCGCCACCAAATTCACCGACCTGATTCAGCTGGTGGAGTTCTACCAGCTCAACAGAGGAGTGCTGCCTTGTAAACTCAAACACCCGTGCACCGTCGTGGCCTTATGACATCTTCGGATCATCTGACCCCATGAACCCTCATCACTTGACCTGACTCTGCCTAAAACAAACAAAACGAATCTTTCTGTCGGGTGGTTCTTTTGTTATTGTCTTTATAAGAAGCTGGTGAATTGACTGATGTTTCATTGTCGTTGTTTTATATTGTCGAGTCCGCCAGAGACTGCTGACTTGTTGGATTTCTTTTACGTTGCATGGATGTTTGAGGAGTCGGATGCACAACTTCGCTCTTGAGGTTCCTCCGTCAGGAAGAGAGAGAGAGAGAGAGAGAGAAAGGACAGAAAGGAAAAAGAACACTGCCATTTGTGTCAATGCTGTTGCAAAATCTTCCACAATCTTGCTATCCACAGTCATCAATAAGCTTGGACCCAAAATCCTTCAAGGTTTAATCTCACAGTTCAAGTGTAAACTGTATTTCCCTTCAACTGGACAATCAGCTGGACAAGTCGAGCTTTCGTTTGGACCACTCTGCTCTCTGAGAACTAACAGTCGTCTCGTTCACACTTTTCATCACGCATCCTCAAAGAATATACTGAAGATGGAGAGTTGATTGTTTTGCACTCACTGAAATGGGAGTGGCCTTTGACGGTGCATGACCGCTCCGCTTTTGCATTACTTAACTGTGAGATGGTGCCACCGCCCTCTAGTGTCATAGGCATGCAAGGACATGTCCAGATTCAACAAGGATGAGATTTGGAGGCGCCAGAAAGAGTGTTGCTGTTGAATCTGTTTGAGGTTCGGAGACAACAGAAGCTTGTCAAGTCAAACTGGAGAGAAAGGCTAAGGAAAACTCTGGAACTATTAGAACAAAGTATTTTTTTAACAGTGGACAATACAAAGTCCACCCTCTCAGAATTTAATTTGCTCATCTCTGACAGCACACAGGGTTTCGTTTCTTATTGATACATTCATTGCAGTTATGTATTGTTATCAATATTCTCTTTAATAATTTTGTTTAAAGTCCATTGTTTTGCATTCTGGATACTTGCAACTCTTCATTATTTACCTAAGCTACAGTAGGGTCATTCTGTACTTGTTATTCTCTTGCACGCTCCACTTCCCGAAAGTATTTCCCAGGCAACTTCCACAAAGGTGAATAAGCATGAATCAAACTATGGTCATTCAGGGTAAAATAACAAGTAATGATGCTAGAACAATTGTAACCAGGTAGATAGCAGGTGCAGCCAAATGCAGTTTATCCGTTTTCTTTCACTGCAGGCAAGTGCATACATAAAGCTTCCTGTTGCATAAGTGGGACAATGGAGAGCATCTTTTTTTTTTTTTTCGTCTGATCCTCCTCGCCACGGCACAGGGGGGAGGATAACCACTAGCATCTCCTTCAGGAGTTTTACCCACATCATCACTTTCTATCAGAGGAAACACAATCTGCGTTACTCTTTACCAAACAAATCTACTTCAGCCCAGAAATACCAGTGGATCCTGTGGGCGACATCTGTTCTGGTTCTTGGCCCTCTTTTCACGTATGTTCCAGAAATCACCTCCTGCCTGCTGGAAGTGAGCGAGATGGTGTCTAACATGACTGTGGCTAGGAACATGGTTTAGTGTGCTCTGACTCCACACTGATAGTAGACTCCGTGCATTACATTCGGCATACTGCGGCCTTTTTCTGCCTGTGAACAGAACAGTGTCACATATACATCTACTGCGTACTGCACGCCACCTATTTATGAATTCA
This sequence comes from Seriola lalandi dorsalis, assembly GCF_002814215.2. NCBI lineage: Eukaryota > Metazoa > Chordata > Actinopteri > Carangiformes > Carangidae > Seriola > Seriola lalandi. Next base: position 584,574 of record NW_019524889.1, on the reverse strand, counting down.
GACACACTGTCAACAAAAAGCTAACTGCTGCTACAGTATGCAGTGTCACATATCAGACTATTAAACAAATCATAGCTCCCCCTCTAAAGTGAAAATACTCAGCGGTGTGGAGGCAAAAAAAAAACTGGAAATGTTACGACTCAGACATCAGACTGCAAACGTCCCACAGGGCCCCTATTTTGTTTTAACTCATGTTCCCTCATTTGAGTTTACTGACTTGCCCCCCTACATGCTGTGCTTTTGAATGTTAATGAGAGCATCAGACTGAGAACAAAGGACATACAACTCTTACTGAGTTAGTTTCAGAGCACTGGATACGGCTACCTTTTTTGTCCCAGACAGTATCACTATCACCAAAAATCAATTGGTTTCCTAATTGTCCCCCCCCCCCACACACACACACACACACACAATCATGGCCAAGTGGAGCTCCTCTAATTAACCACAGTGAAAGGAAGATTTCAGCAGGGTGTCTCTAAATACCTTGGATCAAATTTCTTTGTGAACAGATAGGGATACTGTTTTTTGAGGCACTGATTATCATGTCTGGCTGAATGGAACGAATTGGATAACACATAAAGGGCAAAGCTCAGCCTTCGCAAATTCTGGGAAGACATAAGTAAATGTTCAAAATTCTTGTTTGGGTTTTGATATTTAAGCTTAACCTGGTTTATCACGTCACACAAGTCAGTCCCAGTATATTATGTTCAGAATCCCCGTCTTTGAAATGTCTTAAGTTAAACAGCGTTTTTTTTTTTCATGTTTTGTTTTTCTGTTTCTTCACCCGAAATTTCAAAACTCTCACTTGAAAGTTTTTTATCAGTCCAAGTTTTATTGGTGGAAGCTCTGTTCAGGCCACCAGCCGGCAGATTATTATTATAAATCTATTTGTTTTTACCAACATCAACAGCCATCTTTCATTTACCTGCAGGTTGTTTTAAGGTATATTGAACATCTGAGATGCAGAATAGCCGCACTATATTGACACTTTGCGTGGTCACCATCTAAGATGCAATGACTCAATCATTTTTTAAAGTATTGTTGCAGCAAAATGTATTTATTTATCTGGATGTGACTGATTACTTGAAAATTTTAGATTTCTTTTTCTCAGCGCTGTTCTGTTTTCTTTTGTCATTACCATGAAATGATTGACCAGTGTGGTTTATATTATTATTATATTATTATTATTGTAATGATCTAGCATCTATTGAGGTTTTTCTTTTCTTTTGTTTATTTTAGTTTTGATTTTTCAAAAATAATTTTGTCATCATCAACACTTGTTATCAAGTGATGTTTTAAAGCACACTGGCATCCATAGTGTTAACATTGTCATTCCAATAGATGACAGGTGGAATGTTGTGAAATTGAAAAGAACAAAAAAACTTGAGTTTCCCAAAGCATTAGTCACTAAGATGTTTTTCATACCCTTTTTAATTATTGTTCTTTTTTTCTCCCCAATCTATAAAAATATCCTCTTTTAAGAATTCCAACCCTTTTATGTTGTAAAGCATCAGGTTTTCTTTATCATCACTGTGGTGACCTAAACTAAAGAAAAAACAGATATAAATTAAGATAATTAAGATAGATTGAAGTAATAATGCCACAAATGTTTTGGGAAACTGGGTGAAGTAATCCTCAACATGCTCATAAATCACTGTTTAAATGCCTTTCCTTGAAGAGAGAATTGTAGAAATTTAGATATAGAAAAAAAAATCCATTTATATTCAAGTTAAACCTTTTCAATGAAAATTGTTAAAATTCTTAGATTAGATATAATTGAACAAATGCATAACAATATTTCCCCCCACATATATGATAAGGCATTGTCACAATTTCCTCTATGTTAATTTATACCCTTAAAACTGCAATGAACAGGGGACTAACCTTACCATAACCAAACCATACCAGAGCAGCATTGTTAGATAGGATACAGCATTGATCTCAGAATGAAGAAACTTTAATTAGTAGGTAGATTTGATCATTTGCATGAATGTGGATCTTGAGTTTATTGTGAAGGGATTCTGTCATATCTGATATCTGATATGTTGATATTTGGAGGAATCTGGATTATTACAGTACATACGTTCTTTTGTAGTTGCTAAAAGTCTTTTATTTGAAGGAATTAAGATCTCACTGAAATGTTGATGCTAGCCATTTCTAAGTACTAATCAAAGTCCCCTGAGATTCAGATTCAGTCTACACCCTTTGCTGTCATCCTCAAATTCATAATATTACATGTTTCTTTCTGACTGATGTGAATGGTAGCAGATGTTAACATGAGGGACAGGTCAGGTAGCATTGTGAGGTGCAGTTAGTATTTGCATAAAAAGTGTCACAGGATCTTACTTACTCTAAATACAAAAGGTGGAAAGTGAATTCAATTAGTGAACACACAGACAAATGAATCAGGGGATTTGGAAATCCACATTTTTACACTTAACAGAGATGAATGTAACTGGGTTGCTCAGGGTTGACTTGGAGCATGTTAAAAACTACTGGTTCATCAGATCTCTAGGACTTTTATGTACAGGATGATGATGACTCGTGAATATTTTAGTTTCATTAAGCTGGGAGTTATTAACTTTTCTCCATTATGTGCACCACCCGTCTGCTAGTTGTGATTACTTGAAAATATCCTTGCAGCGAAACTGAGTAGATCCAGTTCTATTTAAAGAGTACATTTAGTTTAACAGTGTTTTTAATGATATTATTTAAGCTGTTCATGAAAAAGCCTAAAAATACTTGCCTGGCTACCTGAGCTGATTTAAAGCCCCACTAAACAATGTTACTTGGACAACAGCTGAACAATTGATAAAACACCCTCAATTTCCTAATCCAATATTATATCATTCTGTGTCTTATTGAAATGCTCAAGTACACACTTAACACATGTAAATAAAATAACTGACAGTGTAGCACAGTGTCAGTTTTGGTAGCCAGGTAATGTGTAACCACAGATGGTGCCTCTGATGACTCCTCTTTCTCTGCATAAACCAGACCTAACATTTGACAAAGCTACCCTTCAGAGGGAACCATTCACACTCAAAACGCTTGCAGTTTTACCAAGTACTCAATGGATACAATTCAACAACAGAAAACGGCACTCTGAAAGATTCTGGTGAAAGGTGATTGAGAATGAATGCTTGTGTTTTCAGCTGCAGTTTCAGTTTACTTTTTGACTTGAAAGTGAACTGGCCCCAATCCTGCAAAGATGGATTGATGATTGATCGATTATCATCTTGGCTCTTTTGCATTTTTCAGAACATTGTCACAATGCAAGCATACCATGGCTGTACAAATGAGTAAAGTAAAAATATATCTATATATAAAAATATAAACTATTATGTATTTCAGGGAATGCAAAAAAGAAAACAGTAACTTATCTCTTTTTTGTAAGAGAGAGCTCCTGTATTCATAATGTGCTTTGCTTCAATCTGTAAATAGTTGAATGGCTTATAAATCTTAATTGTAACCTTTTCAGGTATTTTTGTACAAATAAGGGACTGATATATTCTGTTTATTGTAATTAGAATAAAATATTAATACATTGATATAAAAACTATTCTGTGTTTGTCTTTATTGAGAAACCTCCTTTGAAATATTTGCTAACTAAAAAGTGTATCACTACTGTATTGTATTGCACTAAATTAATTAACAGATTTACAGTGTTATACAAATTTATACTCTAAATTCATTGCTTGTCATTACTATTGCATGGACATTTGTATGTTTTACAGATTTAGATTTGTCCAGAATCTGATAAACAAATATTCCAAATCTGGGCCAAATACAGATATTACTGTAAACGATTAAATTCTACTGCAATTCTTCTGAAAGACCAACCCTTAGTTTTTCCACTAGATGGCACAATGTCACAACAAGTTCAAGGGCTGATAGCAATTAAGTTGCTATCAGCCCTTGCTAAGCATTTGAGTCACTGTGACATCTGGGAAAATATTAGTGTAAATACACAATGACATATGAATGCTGATGCAAAGGAAATCAGGTTAATGTGGGAGTGTCACAGTAAGAACACTGCAATGATCCTATTGAGAACTGACCCTTTGACACCATCTGTGTGTCACACTCAATGGATTACCAGTCATGCAAAATGAGTGAGGTTTCAAGGCTTAAAGTTGTGTTGTGGGAAAAGAAAAAGATTAACATGTCTGAAGCTTTGCAGTCTGCTGCCAAAGTAACCCATACATAACCTTTTGCACAAACATCACAACGCAAGGTTAACTTGCTGTACTTTAGTTTTAAAGTGTGTTTGGGTACAATTTGAATGGAACAAATAACACAACTATGTGTTATAATCCCTGAAATAAATGCTTGCCTAATATTCGTTGATCATTTGTTGACACTGTCACAGAAACTGGCAATCTGCCAGAGTTTGTGTTGTGTTTTTCTCTAGTGGACTATATTATACTGACTCCCCCTGATCCAGACCCTGATCCATTGATATTATGCCAAATTCAAAATATCAAACAAAATGACAGTTCAAGTTTGGGACAATTAACTAAGAAAACTTAGAAATACATATATGTTGCTGTAGATGAGGCAATCAGTATAAAACTACACATATATGTATTTTATATATATATGTATTTTATAAAACTTAGAAAATACATATATATGTATATATATATATATATATATATATATATATATATATATATATATATATATATGTATATGTATTTCTAAGTTTTATACTGATTTCCTCATCTACAGCAACAAACATAGATGAAATAAAAAATCCCAAACTGGACTGAGGTTACAGTCCAGGTAACATTTCTTTTATTATTATTTTTGCTTCAGTGTCACTTTCAAATTATCACCTTTGTTTAAGGATAGAGCTATTCTGAATCAGATTTATGAATTAAAAATTCTCAAAAAAAAAATTATTATTATTATTATTAGAGATTATTTTAATGCAATTGTATCTCCATCTGTATAAGCTTAGATGTAACAATGTGTAGTTAGCATAAGAATATCATATTAGATATAAGTGTCATTGTGTGTGTGTGTGTGTGTGTGTGTGTGTTTGTGTTTGTGTGTGTGTGTGTGTGTGTGTGTGTGTGTGTGCGTGCGTGCGTGCATGCGTGCATGCGTACAGATGTACAGTAAGCTTCAGAAACTTATGAATCCACCTTTCTTACGTTGGTTGTGAAGCTCCGTTCCCATTGGCTGGCCTGGTTGGGGCTGCTGAGGTGGGGGTGGTTAGTGGCAAGATAAAAGGAGCAAATGTCTCTTGTCCTGCTTACACACACACACACATACACACAAACACACACGCTCACCACGTGCCTGGCTGTCTGTCCGTCTGTTTGTGGACGCTAAAGAAGAGGAGAAGATCCACCATCCAAACAGCTGAAGCTCTCACCTGAAAATGTAAGTATATAGACACACACACAAACACATACACACACACACACCCACACAACATGTCTAATCCTATTTGTGATCAGGAGAAGGATAAGGGCTCTGCTTCTCAAGAATAGAGAGAAACATGCAGGGTGAAACACTTGTTGAATGATAAAGCACTAGTGTACGAGCAAGGGGCAATGTTCATATGTTGTGCTATTTGAATAGGCAGTGTGAGAGGGATTTGTATGAGAATATGTTTAAAGCTTTTTGCTACAGTATAATGAATTTATTGTTACAGAAGTGCAACAGATTATTCTTTAATGCATGTCATAATCAGGGTTTACTGTTGATATCAAAGAAATCTTGATCGGGCTCTGTTTTATGCGGGTTTATGAAGCTGTCCTTTGGCACACTTATGAGCTAACCATGGTCTACTGATAGATACTATAAACCTGTTGTAGACATGGAAATGATTTTTACTACCAAGATTTCCTTTTCACATCAATCAAGTGAAAGGAAACTAAGCTATGATAAGACTGGTTTATCGTATTGGTAAGCGGGTCAGTGGTTCATACATATATAGATTGCGCAAGCTCTGAATTATACATCATGTATTGCTACTGTATTGTTCTGGAGATGGAAACAAAATTATATTACTGATTACAGATTTAACCAACCATTGTGTCCCGAAACCGGAACGAGATTCAATTAATAACGTCTCCAATAGATTAAATATTTAAATAAACAGTTTGGAAAATAGAAATCCAGAAACTGCTTTCTTCTGTTGAACTGAATGAAAATGTATGGTATTCAATGAATTTAAACAACAAATATTTTCCCTCACACATTTTTAAATTTCAATTTTCAAAAACTATGATTTTGTAGCCCTATATCCCAGGTCATTTGGCTCTTATTAACCATTATAAAAACTTTCACAAACTTTCATTATCAGTCAACAGTTTAATTCAATATTAGTTTATTTATTGTTATTTTTCACATGTATGATTTTTTTAATAACTTTTTTTTACTGTGCCTTATTCTTCTGTATCACAATGTGAGTAAAATAACAATAAATAACTGTAATTTACACTAGAGAAAAGGATCAAATCACACCATTTTCCTCACCAAGATGTGAGAATTGTGGTTGAAATTCTTGTGAACTGGAGAAAAAAGACGATCACCAGGGTTCAGATGTCTCCGGCAGAAATATTTATTTTAAGCTTGGAAGCAAGGAGAAAATGATGACCATTACAGAGTTAGCTGATTCATGATTTTGCTTCAGTAAGTCACAGTTTATATTAACTTCTGTGAAGTGGCTGAGGCCTAGAAAAACAACATTAAAAGGAAGAAAATTCTTTCACAAGAATACGCTCTTGTGAGTATTTAAGATTAATTAATGTAACCGGCTAGTTCGTGTTATGTCATATCAGTATGAAAATATATTTTTACAGTTCCGAGTGTCTCTACAACTTTGTGTTTCAACGAATGCTGTTTTCGTCAGGTTGCCAGAGGAGACAATTTCAGTGAACATGTTGATTTTATTTCCATAACAGGTGAAATGTACTCTATAAATCTTAGTACATCAAACACTCACTTGACATCATTAACCTGGTTAACTCTGCAATAATTAACTCATTCCTACCAGTGTGATCAAAGGTCATTCTTGTGTGAATGTGTGTGCATGTGTTCTTTTTAATTAATCCCCTCTTTGACTTTTGGAATATAAAAAAAAAAAAAATCAATCAACCTGGTTGGTCATCAACAATTATTTTCAAAAAATGATGTGTTTCTTTACTGTACCCCAGTTGTGCCATGGATGCTGCAGAGTTTCGGCGCAGAGGAAGGGAGATGGTGGACTATGTGGCTGACTACCTGGAGAACATAGAACAGCGACCAGTCTACCCAGATTTGGAACCCGGGTACCTTCGTTCCTTGATCCCCACTGAGGCCCCAGTGGAGCCTGAGAATTATGAGGATATCATAAAAGATGTGGAGAGGGTCATAATGCCAGGGGTGAGCTGATACTTTTGGTGATTTGTCTGTTTGGTGATGTTCTCCATGCACAGAGTCAATTGGGCCATTTTGGAAAATAATGCTGATGTAGAGAGGACAGCTTTTGGGCTTTCTTTTGAGGAATCATTTCTATAAATTAGACAATTTATTGAGTACAGCAATTTGTGAGGCTACACGGTCAAGCTAAACAGCTGCTTCACTGTCTTCCTTTGCTAATCATAAAATAATGACAGTCTGGACTTCGGTCCATATGTTCAGCTCACTTTAGCAATATTGCTATTTCACTAATAAAGCAAAACATTTTCTAGTCCCATGACGAAAAGAGCTTTTCAACGATGATACGTAGCAACAGGTCATTTTCATCATTATTGTATCCCATCTCAGGGTAGCATAGATGAAATAAAATAGAATCATCATAATATTAGTGATATGTTTAGTGTTGCTAAAAGTTTGGCATTTTTATAGCAATTTTAAATCATGCTTTACTAAGCCTTTAGTTAGGACATTCATACTGCAAACTTCATTTATGCAAACCAAGTCATTTGGAGGTACTTTCTCTTCTCTCTTCAATGCTACATAATATACATTTAGTCTATAGCCCTTATATCTAATGCTTTTAAAACAATTAGAGCAAGTATTCTAAAAGAGCACAGGTGGTTTTCTCCTTTAGTCCAAACAAAATTGAAGTTGGAAACATGCAAAGGTGTGTGTTTGTCTGTATACCATGGATTTCTACCAAGTGAGTTGCATGAAACTGGTCACAAAGAGTGCAGTATTAGGTTGCTCAATGATCACCAAGAGTGGTTGTGGAGACCCTTAACCTCTCCTTTAAAATCATGCAAGTGTCGTTCCTTTCTCACCTGCAACAAGCCAACAACACTGTCCAACAGGGTACACATTAGTATAGCTTACTTGCAATGCCAGTGAGATTGTGCCATATAAGGAATCACAGCGCCCGACTCTGGTTTACTTCCTTCTTCAACCACACCTTGAGGAAGACCATGTAGGGGTCGAAAACAGGTTGAAGTTTTTACTCCCTTACTTGGGATCTTTGTTCTGGATTTTTTTTAAATTTTTTTTATCCCGATATGCCCTAACTAAGTAAAAACTTTTTAATTATATCCTTGGCTCTGTGGGTGGCTGCCTGAAGTCAATTGTACAGCATCACTGTCTAACAATTCTACTCCATTACTAAATTTATAGTACACAGTAGTCTTACTTGGTGACTTGGCACTGAAAAAACCATGCAGCAGGAATTCAGTGATTATATTGTGCATACAGGTTTCCATCACAACCAAAAACAACAGTTTTTTATCTCACTTAATAATATTTTGTGTCAAAATAAGAGACAGTCAGTGAATACAACATCGGTGTTGAATTAATATATCAAACAATCATTTTGGTAACAACTTAAAAGTGTTTGTGTGTTTTGTCTATCTCCAGGTCACCCACTGGCACAGCCCATATTTCTTTGCCTACTTTCCAGCTGCTTCTTCTTACCCTGCCATGTTGGCTGACATGCTGTGTGGAGCCATTGGCTGTATTGGATTCTCCTGGGTAACAATCTTCAATGCGTCAGTGTATATGGCTCTGTATTTAAACAATGTCTGCATCTTCAGTTTGTTTCTACAGTGAATATAAACTCAGAACACTTTAAGATTTGTGTTTATATCTTTTCTGCGTGTTTCAGGCTGCTAGTCCAGCCTGCACAGAGCTGGAGACAGTGATGCTAGATTGGCTTGGGAAGATGCTGCAACTGCCTGAGTGTTTCATAGCCGGGACTCACGGTCATGGAGGAGGTGTCATCCAAGTGAGTTAGGTTTTGTTTAGTTTAATTCATTTTAGTTTAGTTTTTTCGTCATGGACATAAAAATACCATTGGAATTGCAACTTACAATTATGCACAAGCACCAGATGGACTCCATTTAGTGTCTAATTTTCATAGATTAAAAAAAAAAATTGAATGTAACGACAAATATATTTTAGCCATAAAAATACAATAACATTAAATTCAGGTGTGTCTTTACAGGGGTATTTAGCCTGAAACAGTCTCATTGCAACCATGACTTTTTACATTTCTATATTATGTATTATATCCTATAGTATTTGTACCTCTTTACTTTCTCTAGTCTACTTGCCAGCCTGATTTACAGAAAAACAAAGGTGTTTATTCACACTGACAACTCAGTGCCCCTGAACCCATATTCATCAACAATTTGTGTACTATTGATTTGTTGCCTCTTCCTCTCCATGGTTCACACCAGCTGAAAATTGACAGGAAATTGCCTTTTAATATGTCATCCAAAGGCATACACAGATGACAGTGATGGTGTGGCAAAAGGCTAAGCATTAGTTTAGTGTTCCATTGACTGCTACAACAGCAGCAGCAGCACAGGTTGTTAGTTATATGTGTGTGTGTGTGTGTGTGTGTGTGTGTGTGTGTGTGTGTGTGTGTGTGTGTCTGTGCACATGGGATGGTAAATATAGTGGCGCATGAGAGTGCACTCTGATGATGGATCATTTCATGCCTCCTCTATTGTGACCACCTGAGTGTGAGGATGTGCATATGTGTGTGTGTGTGTGTGCTCATCTGGGTCATCATGTTTTTGTCTCTGTCTTGCCACTCTCCTTTTTAAGTGCAGCTTACCAGCTCACTATGGCAACGAATGGGCTGCTTCTCACTGCAGCAAGGCTAATGAGTGTTGTGACAGCACATTGCCAGACTATTATTGTAAACCTTATACCAACACAAAGAGGAAATGGGATGGCTTCAAAAAAGACCTTCTGGTGACCCTAGATTTCCCTTTTTACTCCTGTGTGAGTCATTTGATTTTGTTGGTAGAGGAGGACACTTCATCTGTGATTAAAATAAATTACAAAAGACACTTTTACTGTAATGCATGCATCATCTGTAGCAGCAGACCACACCTTTCTATTGTAAAGATCACTGTGGTTATTCACTTTTTAGCTGAAAGAAAGGATATTATGGTTTTCGTTCAATTTATAGAGCTTTGCGCATTGATAATCACAATGATTTGTTGGGTAGGTTGATTGATCTCTGTGGATCTGAAAGATTTGGCTTAATTTTACTCTGCCTCAGAATTAGTTTTAACATAACATGGCTTGATGGTTGTTTAGTGGTTGTTTGGTGTGTGATTTGTGCTTATTGATTGAATGATTTGAACATTTTATTGACTTTCCTGTGGTAATGCCCCCTGATACCTCAGAAGCCACGCTTCACTTCATTATGTAGCCTCAAACAATTCTCTCAGTATCAGGCTGGCTGGATGATGACTCACCATACAAGCAGTCATTTCCTTCGTTAATGACGATGTGGAGGTGCCAAAGCATTAAAATCAAAGGGAATATCCAACAGCATGAAATGTTAACTAGCTCTGCGTGTGTGTGTGTGTGTGTGTGTGTGTGTGTGTGTGTGTGTGTGTGTGTATGTGTGTGTGTGTTGTAGAAAGCAGAAATAGAGGAGTTGATAGATTATGTTCCTATCATGTTTACAATGGAGCTGTCAATTAAGATCATACAGTAGCAGCTCTTACACGCAATTAACTTAGGGTATGTTTACATGCAGGATAACATACCAATTGTTAGCAGGATACTTCAGGACATTTGTGACGGGGTGTACGTTAATATTATATTATGTTTAAAGTAGTTGGGACAAGTCTGCAGACAACCCTGGTGATGATTTATGGTTTGTTTGCCATTCCCACAATAGTAGCCAAGAGCTGCCATACTATTTAAATATTAATAGCTTTCCATCAACCAACAGATATTTGCCAAGTGTTGTCCTTTGCTGAAACATCAACAACCCTTTGATAGTGTAATCCACCACCCAATGGATATTATGATCTAGGTCTTAATGGTGGAAAGAAGCTCTTCTGGAAACATCAAAATAAACCACACCCATCATAACTGGTTTCCAAATAGTAAGGAAATAGGCCATGCATGTTCTGAATCATGTGTACTCTTTGATTGATTAAGCTGTTCCCAAGATCATATTGAATTGCAGCTGCCCCGGCTACATTAGACGACAAGTTGTTGCTGGTGGTAGCTGAAAGGGTAGCTTACTGTTCAACTCTTTCTCCGACAGGGCACCGCCAGTGAGGCGACCCTGATGTCCTTGCTCGCTGCCCGTTGTAAAGCAGTCCGCCGGGTTCAGGTCTGCCAGCCTGGAAAATCAGAGGCTGAAATCTTATCCAAACTGGTGGCGTACACCTCTGAGCAGGTAAGAACAAAAACATTGCAAGTCTTTCTTGTGTCTGGTTTGTGGCTAGGCTAGTGGCTACGCTAGTACTCTCTTATAACTGACTTTATATCAGTCTAATATGTCACTATTGTTGGATATGATTGGATTATATTTTTAAAAGACTATGATCAATTACAATGTTTTTTTTGTTTTTTTTACACTGTGTGCTCTCCAAGAAACCAGGGTCTGTATTCACAAAGCATCTTAAGGCTAAAAGTAGCTCCTAACTTTTTAGAAACTCCTAAAAAATAATGGGCGTGTCAGTCCTAACTTCAGGACCCCAAAGAGCTATTCACAAAGCCACTTAGCGCAAAAATTAGCTCCTAAGTCTGGGAGAAGTTAGAGGTAGTCGAGAGGACTACTAACTAAGGACTCGGAAACTAAGGAAACGTTACGCGATGCTGAATTACTTAAAAGAATTACAATCATTATTCCTTCGTGATTGAGTCATATCAACTCAATTACGAAGGAATAATGATTGTTGTGGAGTTTGTGAAGGATGCAATCTCTTACCAACCGTAACCCAATCAGTGCGGAAATGAAGTGTTTGGCAACGCTGCGTTACCTGGCAACAGAGAAAAGCCGATAAATCAACCAAACATGAAATGCGCTCAATTCATACGATTTCTTTTAGATGTTAACAACTACAGGGAAATAAAGCGGCTTTATGGCGATAGCCGGTCTACCCGCTGTGATCGGTGCCAGAGATGGAAGCATGTAAAAATTATTGCACAATCGCAAGACAAGGAGGTATTTGTAAACAGGAAAACAAAATCACACATCAACACACAGGCTGTATTGGATTCTGCCTGTACAACTGTAGACATTGTTGTAGTGTCCAGGATCTACACACGATTCATGGGTCTAAATGGAGAGTGACCTGAGGCAGCTGTTTGAAAGGATCGTAGTCCAGCTGGATGTCACCTGGTGGGGGACAGGGGAAATCTCCAACAGCTACATTACAACAGGTACAGGTACAACAGGCTGTGGCTATTAGGCTGCCAGTTAGGTTTAGTTAGACAGTCTAGGACGGGTTTTTTTTTTTTTCCATTGAGAGAATTGAATATAAGTTTTTATAGTAAAATTAAATTCTCCCGGGTAGATACAAAGCTTATCATATAGATGCATTTTGGAGAATGCACTACTTTTATAAACAGCACCTAATCCGTTACTTTTTAATTTGCATTCGTTTATTTATCTGTTTTTTTAAATTATTTCTGCGGGATGTTGCGCATGTATTTTCACCGGCACGCACCTGTCTTTCATCAACCAATCGCTGTGGTTCCTGCAAATCGGCTCGTCCACGGAAATTGACGTCAGACGAAGAAACGGAGTCGCACTCGTAGCTCAGGAGTTTTCGCTTTTCCTTAATAAAAGTTTGCCTCAGCAGGTTATTGTTAAAAATTTAAACCTGACTTAGGAGTACTCTTAGTGGTAAGATTAAATCCTCATTGAATATGGGCCCTGATGTTCACTTGAACTTTCAGCTGTACTGAACAAAACTGTAAAAGTGACTGCAAGTACATGATGTTATTGAATAGCAAGTGCTGCCAGACAAATGAAAATATAATTCAACTGCATTTGAAAAGTTTCTGCAAATATGTTGATAGTTGTGAATGGTCTCACTTAAGAACAGTCCATGTGAACTCAGATCATTAAAGGTTACCGCAGTAATAATGAAAGAGTGTTTCGGTGATTGGGTGAGACACAGGGTCAGGCAGTAGCTACTCTGATCAGGTTTAATACCAGGCTGGCTTTGTGATTGGGTTAGGGAGTTGCCTGAGGGTCACAAAGACCTTTAGAGGGAGACCATAGCTCTTTTTCTGCTGAAGAATACGGTTTTATTGTTGGAACGTACAAAGTATGTATGTATATATTTTTGCATAGTAACTTATTGTAGGTGATCCAAAAAAAAAGCCAACAACTATTATTTGTATTATTTGTAAAAAGTATTTTTTGAACTCTTTCTAACATAATGGCAGTCATTTTAACAAAAGTGTGGCTTTTGCTAGTTGACAGGAAGTCCAGTTCCACATTGAATATTGTTTCACTTCACTGAATGGTCCCATTTAACATTTATTATATGAGCTGTTAAGCAGCAGGGATTTGCTTATTTTCTCACTTCTCACAAATGTTGCATCTCTTTCCTCCTAAGGCTCATTCCTCAGTGGAGCGTGCTGCTCTGATTGGAGGAGTGATGATGAGGAAGGTTCCTACAGACAACAAATATGCTGTCGGAGGGGATATGCTCAAGAAGATGGTGGAGGAGGACAAAGCAGCTGGACTCATTCCTTTCTATGTAAGAAAAGACAAAACTCTACATCCATATATGCAGCTATCACACCGCTAACACACACTGAGTTGAGTTATACATCTATCATTGGATTTCTTTTGCTACCCATACACTTACAAACAGTTGTACAACCGCCCACTGAGCTGACAGCCACAATGATAGCCTACCTTTTGCCTGTGATGCTGCTTTGCACACCCTGAGGCCTCTGCTGAAGGATAACATTGTAAACCTAATCTATGTCTATCTTGTTAAGGACAATAATCCCTGTATCATCTGGACCCACAGATCTCTATCTGTGCATAATATTGAGGGGTCTGCAATAGTCCAGCTGCTCTGAATCATCTGTGCGTGTCCTGGCTGGATCTATGTTTGAATAGAAACTGATGTCAGTCCTTGAATGAAAGCAATATGTTGAAGTAGCTGCACTGACGGTGAATTTGTATGTCACTTTCTTTCATTGTTGTGACAGTGAAAATAGAAAATGGCACGGGTAACAAACCACTTTGGGGTCTTTATGATTTATGTATGTGTGTGCGTTTCAGTTTTGTGCGACTCTCGGCACCACACCATCGTGTGCTTTTGATCACATCACCGAGCTGGGGCCCATATGTGAGTAAAACAATACAGCAGCACAAACTTGAATTTTTTGTGTACAAGAGGAAGGAGACTGTAAAACAAATTTGGCTTTATAAGCTTTTCACACACACACACACACACACACACACACACACACACACACACACACACACACACATATATATATTTTGTCAAGCTATATACTTGGTTGAAGATATTATATATCACTTCTGGATGATTTTTATTTAAATAAAGTGTATATATATATATATATATATATATAAAAAATGTTGTTTTCTGTATTAATTTTAATTACCCTCAATTATGCAATTATACCCTGCTTAAGATAATTCATGGACTATAGGTTTTACACCCAAGGTTGTAAAATCTAGACCGACAAAATGACTTATTTTACAGATGTTTATAACGTCTCTGTTTCTTGTCTGTTCTAGGTAACAAGGAAGACATGTGGATGCATATTGATGCAGCATATGCTGGGAGTGCATTTATCTGCCCTGAATTTAGGCCTTTGTTGAATGGCATTGAGGTGTGTAAAAATATGTAGGCATTAATGTTCATATAGTTTTGGTAACAATGTTTCTGTCAACTCTGATCATCCCAAGCTGTGTAGGATGGGTTTAATGTGGTTTAAGTGTGGTCAGAATCTTGCGGTGAGCCTCCACCTGCAGACATATAGTTGGAGTTGAATGAAAAAGACAACCTATTTCTGTTCAGTTGCTTGTGAAATATCTCTCCTAGCATCTATGAAAGGAAACACTGACCACATACTGATTATATCCAGCTGCTTTATTTCTGTTTGAAAATGGCATAACGTTAATGTCAAGGAGGAAACATGCATGACTGAGTAATAGGCCAAACAATCGGCAAGAGATGCAGGGGCATCAATCTGCCTTTTGAGGCTGCCGAGGCAGCTGGTGCTCCCCAAGCTGTGCAGAGACGCAGAGATAAGGACAGAGTAATTTCCTGAGGCAGCGTTAGACCTTTATATATCACTGTTTATTAGACACACAATTTCAAACAATGTTGGTGGGGAGACGGAGAAAACCGACTTGACTGTAGAAGGACCAACTGTTGTTTCATCTTTTCTCCCACTGGCTGTAAATTTAGCTGTTGGATATGTACAGTAAGTTTTCGTACAAGAAAACTTGTAATTTTACATTTTCTTCTATTTCTTATGCAATGGGAATATAAGATTCAGGTCCTTCTTTAAGGAAGTGGAGGATAAATTACAAGTTCACACACTTCTTTAAGCCATATGCAGTAATATTTAGTAGAATTCACATACTGTACAGTAGTTAACATACATTACAGACAAGGTCAATGAAAATATTTGATGAGGACAAGAAGAAGGAGCCTGATCTTTTTTGGTGAGAGTGCAGCCTTGCTGAAGGGTTGGTTGCTAGGATATGGGTGATGGGCGAGCAGGCAACCAGCCCCCTTTTAATCAGTCAGCATGGCAACTGTCAGCCAGGAATCTGTCTCACATTGTTTCTCTACAGTGTGTTATTTCATTTATGGAGGTAGAGAAAAAGGATATTACAAAAGATAGCCAACAAAAAGATGAGAGCAGATTAGGAAGGGTTTGTCTCTCTTTGAATAAACCCTGCCAGGAAAGGGTTCTTTGCCATGCACTCTGCGAGCTGCTGGCTCCATGTTCCTCTTTTGCATTTCAAATAAAATGTGGCTGCTTCAGCCTAGATAAAGCTGTTGATGAAAAGGTTGTCCCTGTGTCAGTAATGGTAAATAATAATAATAATAATAATGGTTAATACAGATGTGTTATGGTCTGTGTTCGTGCAAAAACAAATTTTTTAAATTGTGCTTGTGTTAAATGAAAAACATAAGAACTTTTATGACCAATTATTATAATTATATTTATTATAATTATTATTATGATTTAATTTTCCTCTGGGCAACTCATTAGATCGTAGAAAACAAAAACAAAAAGACAATACAACAATCCGCAGACCTCACTGAAAGCCACTCATATTGTACTATGATACCGCACTGATACTTTTGTATTAATATTTATTTCATCTGTATTACCTGGTGTTCTGGTGAGACATGCAACAGTGTCTTCATCACCCATTATTTGTTGTTTCTTTCACAGTTTGCAGACTCATTCAACTTCAACCCACACAAGTGGCTGTTAGTCAACTTTGACTGCTCTGCAATGTGGTAAGATGTCTAACACACCTCCAATATGAAAGTCACACTTTTTACAACTCCTGCATTCATTCACAACTTCCAGAAATACTAATACAAGGGGCATTATTGGTGTGGATATAGAGACTGACAATATACTGTGGGTCAAACAAAGACCTGTTAAACAAAATAACTATCTATACTATTTTTAGCATCTTCTGTCATTCGTCCAATATATCCCAATTTACCTGAGAAAAGAAACAATGGGTGGTTATTGTGGGTGGCCATCATAAAAGTGATATCCATCTACACCTCACACATTTGCACAGTAAAAATAGAGCTACGCCTTCCATCTGCTCCTTCTGTCAGCATCAAACAAAACCAGACATGCTCTGCACAAGATGGAAACAGAGGTGTTTCAAACCCCAAACATGTTATGAAGGGAAGAAAACCCTTTTCCATCATCTCTGGCTCTGTCCACTTCTGATATAAAACCAGCTGCCACTGAGATATCTTCTGGCACATGTACATTATATAAACTTATCCAAAGAGACATTTTAATAAATGTCACAATTTGTGGTTTCAATTCATGAACAAACATTGTGTTACATTACAGAATATGCTGTACTGTTTAGTCTAATAAAGTTATGACATACTTGTCAAATATACCTAAAACAAAACCAGTATATACTAAAGATATTGTATAAACTTGTATTATATGTGAATATAAACGTTGTCTTCAAAAGTCTAGGAACACTTTCCCATGGGAACTGTAGGATTAAATGGTCCATTAATATTTGGTATTTAAAGATTTTTTCTGCTTGTCAACACATGTCAACAGGGTGAAGAAGAGAACAGACATTATTGGAGCCTTCAAGATGGAACCACTCTACCTGAAACACGAAAACCAAGAGTCAGGTAGAGCCATTTCACTTACATGACATGCGTAACATGACAACAATGAAGAGCTATGACCTTGTTTACTTTTCACATTTTGGGGAAGGTGCACATTTCTGATTCAACAGTAACTGCTGAAGCATTGCACCAGTGTCTTGAAATGCAGTGCAACCTAATCCAGATAAGCATAAACAAAAAGATGAACGTATGACAACTAGACAGGTGTGTGTGTGTGAGTGTGCTTTAGTGCGTGTACAATTTATTTGTCTGGACCCACATGAGGGCATTTTGTCTGGTTCTAACTTCTTCAAAGTGATGTTTGAGTGTTAAGACTTGGCTTTAGTGTGTGTGTGTGTGTGTGTGTGTGTGTGTGTGTGTGTGTGTGTGTGTGTGTGTGTGTGTGTGTGTGTAAATGTTGGCTTCTGTGAGCCATCTTAATAATTTCATAATCCTATCCTACCTGAAGTTAAGCTGATTAACAGTATTTGTGACCTAATTTAATTAATACACCCCAGTAGTATCACACATTGTCCTGTCTTGAAAGTGTGTGTGTGTGTGTTTGTGTTAGGACTTGGTAAGACTACAAACACCTAGGATCAAAATTAAAATTCAAACGAATAAGATTTTAAATCAGATAAATAAAAAATGTCCCTTAATATGATTCAGTGCCTGTGTATGTGTCTGCTGCTCTGTGTGCTAGTGTACATGCTCCCAGCCTGCAGATGGGCTCAGATCTGCACTATAATTTGTCTGACAGACAGGCAGACAGAGAGAAAGACAAACAGCTACCTCCCACCACATTGAGGCACCTTACAAAAGCCTTCTCTCATACAATCTGGACCCCTCAATCTAATTAGTGGTTATTAGTGCCAGCTAACATGGGCCTCCATTCTGTAGAGATGAGCTATCCGTAGCCAGTGGTCTGTGTGGGTTGACAGTGCTGTGATAAGTGAGATACAGGAGGTGGCCACAATGACTGCAACACCTGGACCGTGGAACACAAGTCAAAACACAACAGCCTTACAAGAGATACATTTCTGAAGTGAAATGATGTTCAGTGTCAGGCTTTGTTGCTGAAAGTTGTAATCTGTATCAGTCTGTTGTTTTACATTCAGGAGAATGTGTTCCTGGTTTTGTGCTTTATGATACAATATTTATTAGGATCTAATGATGAGACACACTTTAACTGGCTATAAAGGCATATGGCTGCACTTCAGGCACATATGAAGTCACACAGAGTAAGGCATGACCCTAAAATGTGCAAAAAAGTCATATTAACAATGTACATTATTAGTATGACTATTAATATGTCATAAACATTATTGTCTGATTGTATCTGTTTTTCTTTCAACAGGCCTGGTCACAGATTATAGGGTAAGATTATTCATTAGTCATTTAATTTATAACTATAATATGTAAGTAAGTCAGTAACCCAATCAACATCAGCTTTTATGCAGACCTTGTAGCTATAACGACAATCATGTTCTCCTCCTCATCTGTCCTGCAGCATTGGCAGATTCCACTGGGAAGACGATTTCGCTCACTAAAGTTGTGGTTTGTCTTCCGTATGTATGGACTCCAAGGCCTGCAGGCTCATGTGCGCAAGGTAGGCAAACAACTGAACGATCCACTACACTTCTATCTTGTATCTCTGACGGGGTATAGGAAGGGTATTCTGAAGCATTAAACACTTATAGGTGGTGGCATTCCTGGTTGAAATTCAGTTTATTAAGATAATTAATTTGATAACATCAATCAAAAAAATATGTTTGCAGTACTTTATATGCATGGTTTCACAGGTTATCACACTGACACTGATGGTTTTTTAATCCTCACATACATGACCCAACATTTTTCTGAAGAAATCACCTTCACTGAAAACATGCAAAACTCCATAATATTATCTGAACATGTGTAACCTAATTTTAACTTATAGGTAGAATTGGTTAATGACTTTTACAGTAGTATTTATTTATTTCTCTCTTATTAACTCTCTAACACTAATGGTATTGAGTGTAGTTTGTTTGCATGCAATGGTTTTAAATAGCATTACAAGACAAAGCTAAATTTATATATTAGTATAGTGTTTCAATTTTTGCTAAAAATCATAGTAAAATAGTGCTAAAAGAATTATTCCACAAAATATGTGTTATGTGGTATTTGTAATATCAGTGTGGTAATCCTGTAGTGTTAACTTAACTATATCTTATAACTGACTAAAATATTAGCACACTGCTATAGTGAGCAGCCTGGCTTCACTATTTCCCTATATCCATTCATCCGTCTCTCCTCTCTTCCTCTCTGTGTCCTTCGTACCTAATCACTCCCGAAAAAAGAAAACAGCTCTGACAATTACATATGCCTGGTCTTTATAGTAAATGCCATCCCCTTCCTCCCTCCCTCCCACACATCACCCCTCCTAATCCTCCTTACCACTAAAGTCGCTTTAGTGGCCTCCATCCTCATCTCTCTCTCCATCAGCATATCCTGTCAGTCATATATGTCTGGTCTGTATCCTCTTTTTATAGTGACATTTTCTCCTCCTCTCCCACCCATACCAATCCCTTTTTCTATTGCCTTTTCTTCTTGTTGCTTCACCCCTGCATGCCTGTCTCTCCCCATCATCTTCCTCTTCCTCCCTCCAGTCTGCACAGTCAATCAAATGAGCCTGTTCTTTGTTTACGCTAACATTTTAAATGAAGCGGCAGAAGCAGCATTGATCCCTGCAGCTATAACCCATGACACTACTCTACTGTACATCCATCTTCTAGATTAGATAGAACAGTTTTAAGTTGTCTGTGAAGATTCTCATTCATCCAGGCCATCGTTGTCCAAGAAGGGTTGAATTGAGCTAGGGAAACTGGCCTTGGTTGTAGATCAGTTTCCTTTGCTGAAAGTCTCTCGCTTGGTCATCTTCACCTTTCTGCACTCCTTCCTGGTTGAAGAAGTATTAAAATGATTCCTTTGAAATAACAGTAAACATGTCAAATGTGCAGTATAAAGGAAAATATCTTAAAAACAAAACACTTTTATGGTACCATTATGGTAAAGATGTACCATTATTTACCATATGGTAAAGATTTACCATTAACTGACAATGACACACTCTACTGACGGTGCAGAATCCTGTATTTTTCTTCCTCAATATGCTGTGTCAAACTTCTCAAACATACTGCAGATCTTGCACAGACAGAACCTTACATCTTGATTAACAGAAAGGAAAAGATACCTTATACTTAGACATACCAGGTTATCTCATAATTGTCAGGTGGAACAGGGCAGAGAAGACCAGGGCTGCTGACAGGAGTAAAGAGCTGCTTGTCATGACACAGGGTGACCAAGGTGATTAGTTAGACAATTTATACCGATTTGAGATGATAAATAACAGTGTAATTTGTCCTTTTACTAACTACTGCTGCCTCTTAACGCAGAGTTAGAAGAAGCTGAGTCAAGGGCAGATTGACAAGCACCAGTCATCCATCAAAGATCCCAGGATTATCCACAATACACATGCGGAAACATCCAAACGTCCAAATGCTGCTCCCCCTCTGCTTTACAAGGCCCAGCCTTTATCAATGAGACATGGACATGCCCATAAATATGACTGAAATGATAGATGAAATGACTGGTAGTCAACCTAGCTTCCAGAGACAATAGCCTACTGTGGCCAAAAGAGGGCAGTAAATTACAAGTTGACTGCAAACAGGTAATGTCAGATCCTAGTGAGAGATATCACTTTCATCTCGGTATTTTATAAATTGTGATGAGTTTTTTTGGTCCTTTTGTTACTAAATCTTGTAAAGTCAGAGAGTACGTTTAAATGGAAATACAGTGTGTGTAATGTACTCATTGTGCGTTTCCCCTTTCCCAGTGAAGGAAAACAATTTCTACTTTTTCTTGATGTATTTACAAACACTAATGAGTTATCCCTCCCTGAACAAAAGAAGTAAAAAATTACGCATAGTAATCACAACAAGTACAATATGAGTCCTTTCTAATCACATAGCATTAAGGGAGTAGCAAGACAGACAGTTAGGTCATTACTGCATATCAGCTCGTAAACGCCTCTGGGAGATGGTGAATTATTGGCTGGGAATGTGGAAGCAAGGAGGTGGTCAACCAGTTGTCGGTCATTCAAGCCAATATGTGTCATCATTAGAGAGCAATTGACAGGAAAAGTGGAGTTGAAGTTGATCCATAATATGATTAGATGCAGTGATGCACCTTTAGAGTTTCACCATGCATCCAGTGTCTCAGTGGGCTCTTTGATCATAATGGGATAAATTATGATGTAGGTGGAGGTTTTGGTCACACAGTTTGAAAATTACTCTAAAGGACTGCAATGACATTTCTAAAGAGCAGATTTTGATACAGACTATTTCATGGTTAATGAATCCTGATTTTTAACCGTGACCTTAGCCTCCCAGGCAGTGCTTTCTACTAGGATGTGTACCATCCCTCAACATACTCTTTTAATCAATTATTGATTATCGATGGTAACAGATGGTAATATTTAGTCCATAGTGGGGGGTTACACTCCTGCAGACTGAACAGCAAAGTGCTATGCCATCTAATGTTACAGCACTGCCATCTAATGGGATTCATAGAAATTACAGGCTTTAGAATAGCTGCTTGCATGTGACTAAGTATTTTCTTGCAGAAGTCATGTTTGACCTTTCAAACTTCTGAGTGAATAAGAATCATTGAGTGAAGACCTCAGTTTTATCTATCTACAAATAAATGTTTATTTTTTAGCAGATGTAGACTACTTAAAACAAGTGGACATTATGAGATGTGCAAATGTACATTATTGACACAGATATCTGTGGTATATACTGTAACATACAAGTTGTAACACATTATAAAATACTGTATGTCCTCTTTTTGCAGCAAGTGGCCTTGGCTAAAGAGTTTGAGAGTCTGGTACGAGCAGACAAGAGGTTTGAGATCTGCGCTGAGGTCATCATGGGACTGGTCTGCTTCAGGCTTAAGGTAACAACATCCAACATGAGAATGTGAATGACACTGATGAATTGCCTTACCCGGTTAAACCCGTTCTCTGGACAGATCACAGAAGATATATATTGTATACTGACACATAAGATTCAGCTTCCACAGTATAAATGAATTAAAATCATATCTTTCATCTCGATTTTTTTCCACTATCAGAGAAAAGTTGAGGTCTGTGAGTTATACTAATAAACTTGAATATGATTGAATCATTTTTACATTGTAATTTATTGTAGAATTGACTGATAAAGAGAGTTATGAAACAAGTGACATAGTAGCTTTTTTTGAATGTGATGTGATATATGGGAAAAATCTAAAGACAATTACTTAAAAAGTCACGGTATGATTATATAACAATCAGCTCATTGTAGAATACAGGTTAAAACGCAGTTTTGAGTGGATATACAGTAGATCTCCCTATATGGCAATTAGCAAACATTATAAAATGCAACATGGCCAGTAGTTTAACCCAGTATTGTTTAGTTGGCTATTATAAATCGAAACAACTCCAGTTTTATCGCCTCCTTGCTCCCTTCTCTCAGGGCTCCAATGAGCTGAACCAGAACTTGCTGAAAAAGATCACCAAGAGCAGAGAGATCCATCTGGTGCCTTGCCAGCTCTCTGGCCGCTTTGTCCTGCGCTTCGCCATCTGTGCACGTACTACAGAGTCACGTCACATCCAACAAGCATGGCGGCACATCACGCAGTTGACCTTTGAGCTCCTGCAGGAGCCCAATCATTGACCAAAAGGTAGGGGAGGGGCTGTCCACTCTGATACCTAAGTGAAGACCAAAGTTAGGAAAAAAATTCTACATCTTATGTTGTGGATGTAAAATGTCGCAAAGGGAATGAACAATGATTTCGCAGCTCACTTAGCAGTCAAGAGTGTTTGTGTCAGCAGCTAAGTTGTCCAGTCCTGTAAGCAGTGGTCACTATTTTGCTGATTTTTTTATTTTGCAAACTTATTACACATCCACAAAAACCCAAATGTACATAACAGGAAAGTTCTCCTGCTATTGATTAAGCTTTTATCTCACGCTTTTTATGTCATGTCTATGCTGCTTCTGAGTCTTGTAAAATCTGGTTTGAGGTGAAGTCAAAGACTGGTTGGGTTGAAGTGGGGTGAGGGTTTTGAGTTCTGCAATGAATGTATTGCACATTGTGTGTGTGAATGAATTTTTGAGTCCATGTGTGTCTCCAATATTCTGTGGTTGCTCATACAGAAACAGCTTCTTTATGTTTAGTGATCCATTTTAAGTGAAGGATTAAAAATGATTAGAAATTGATTGGTTATGAAAGTGTGAGAAATATTAATTTATCATATTAATAGTTTGATTACATATTGTATGTTGGGGGCTTTACATGTGAGGTTAAAAACCTCTTACATTGCTCCTAGTTATCAGGTTAAATCCCTCATATAAGTGCATTATTTATGTATGGCCTCATCAGCAAAAGCAGTTGTGTTTAATATATAATGGCAGACAAGAGCCTATCAAATCTAATATATCTAATATTTTTTTTTTTTTACAGAATTCTTATTAATTCATATTGTGTCATATGCACAGTGAGTCAGTATTTCCCAAAACTGTTGCACAAGACAATCACTTTTCCACTGTAAGTCTGTGGAATGAGAAAGAAGTTATGCACCTTTTGGGGTTTACTGAACTCATTCCCAGTCATTAGAATTACATAAGGAATTTGTGACAGAGATTAAAAATAATTGCCCTATACTATATCATATTAGGTTTGTGTTGAGAAAAAAAACATGATCAAATGAGCAGAATTAAAAGAAAGAAAGTCATGCAAATATTGCATTCATTGAGTATTTGGTGCTTCTAATGTCATTCCAGTTCAGCATTGTGTGTACCACACATTTAGGATCCTTCACATCCACCACATTAGTCTCTCATCATGTATGTGTAAGTTTAAACCTCAAGATATAAAACAGATTCTCATGATGAACAATTGTGATTAAAACAAGATTGGTCTCTTGCCTGTCGTCCACAACCCCAACATATCTTGTCACTGAGTTGTAGATCGCTGATCCCCTCACATTTGTCTGTGACATCACCACACCTTGTTGTTAATTCATATGATTGTGTCAAAGCTGCTGTTACTGATCAAGATGATTTATTTTTTGGCTTGTCTGTGCATGCAATGGTATGGGTTTATTTGAATAAAGTCTGCTGTGAATTGCATGGTGTTGGATCTTATTATCTTATTAGGATAAATCCTAAGTAAAGGTTTGCAACATATCAGGGTCACAAAGATGACATTTAATTGTGTCTGGCATTGGTGCACTGCACTAATTAAATTATTTAAATAGCAAACTCTAATTCACTTGAAATAGTTCTGTCTGGATGTTATTGCAGCCTCTCAACTCAGCAATGGCTCACCCATAAGGTATACAACATGACAAATTTGTTTTGTGTCATAATTAGAGCAGGGGAGTTATATGGGTATATACTGGGTACAGACCTCTAAACTGCATCATTTATTTTGAATATATGGGGTTAGTTGTATCACAACTGCAGCAGTAATAAGAAACTAGAAAATTCCAGGGAAATTTTGAGTGCCACGGGGGCTACTGCCGGGATGAGTACATGATTTATTTCCAGTGTTCAAAAGTCACCCTGATCATACTCTGGTTTTGAGAAATGTCTTGATATAAAAGACTCTGATATAAAACAATGTCACATCCCTCCATCATTTATTATGTGGGAAATATCTCATATTCTGTGATGTTTTTTTTAATAAAACAAGAGGCAACATGTCTTCAAACTGGCATTTAAAGGGTTAAAATCCCGAAAACTAATAAACATTTGGTAGGTTTGAGCAGAACTGAAGTGGTTTAAGAGATTTATGCAAAAAAAGCAGAAAAAAATATTGATATATGATGATTTTATAGCATTTTCTTTGTGTGTCCTTTTTTGGACGCGAGGAATCCCAGAGGGTACAAAATGTGTTACCAGTGTATAATAGACCTGTAACAGTAACTGACATTAGATTTTAAAAATATGTAAAAAAAGACTCTTTCTTGCAGAAATCCATACCTTCAGCTGTAACACAGCCAAAATGATCAGCAAATCAAAAAAGAAAAGTGAAGAAAATGTCCAAAAAAGGACAGAGGGACCCCT
>NW_019524889.1:522845-558184 GCF_002814215.2 Seriola lalandi dorsalis | reverse complement strand
GGTTATTTTTTACTGCTTCACGCACTCTAGCCAACTGACGCTTTCACTCTAACTTTGAAGAAAAAGTGATTTGCACTCCTCCTTTGAGTGCTCACAGTTTGAAAAGTTTACATGTTAAGTAAAAACAGTTCCTGTCTTTTTGAGAGAGCAGAAGTTTTCCTCCATTTTATAGTTTGAATCACATTTCTACGTGCAGGTATGAGAGAGCTGGGTGACTCAGAAAAAAGGTGCAATTTTGTCGAAAAAAGGTGGGTTTCTAAAGAAAATTCCAATGCATTTCTAATGCATTATTTATTCCCAGTTTTTGGGAATAACTTTGGGAAAAATTGGAATTTTAACACCAAAAGTCATAGCACCCCTCTCAGCTATTCTAGCTGTAGAGGAGTGCCTCGGAGCTGAGCACCCGTGGCACTAATAACCTGGAAATGACAAAAGTATTTAAATCAAAATGTAAAACAGTTATTAGCACTAACAGGCACTCAAAGTTGTGCAACTGGACCAAACTGTAGTAGTGACTCTCCAAAATCCACAGGCAGCAGGAGAGCTGAGTGTGGCCATGTTCCATGTTTATGCAAATGATTATAATGTGATTAATTCTGCACACGGTAGATTTGTATTTCTGTTGCATCTAACAATAGCAGGATATTTAATATTAGCTCTAAAACTGTGAGTCTTTGCTTGTAAAAGAATACATTGCTCGTATTGATAGGTGATAATGAGTTTTCACTTGATTTTCATTTTATCCTAAGGAAACTATCAATACTAATGAAGTAAGTGAAACAAGCTTTGAGTTTAAACCCAATTTCAACCCTAACCCTAACTCTGGCACTATTACACCTCTTATGAGAGTCTAGCCAGTGGTAGCTTGGCCATTTTTACAGATCCCATTTGTTCCTTCATTTTTGGCCAGTGCTAGTTATGGTCAGCCTTGTCAAACAATTGGCCGCAATCCGTGGTTGTTTTTAAATTATTAAGAGAGTAGTAAAAATGCAGTCTGATATAGTTCTGCTCTCCCTCTACTGCGGTGTGCTCAATTCAAGATGACAGGCGTAGATAACGCACACACTCACACACACACTACAAACCAACATGCTGTGCAACTCAGCCTCCTCTGAGCATCCTAATCCCTGAGGACAAAGGCCAGCGTTCTATAAATACAGATGAGGATTCAGTATTAGAGGTTAATTCTTAGCCCCTGATTACTGTTCAACATTACTGGCCTGCTCACTCACTTGCTTCAAAAGCTGAATTAAGATCATTCTGCTGGCAACTTTATCATACAAGAGGAGCTGTACACAAGCAGAGCCTCCCTATTTAAATTTGCGGGATCTGTAAAAAATCTACTATCATATTACAACTGGTTGAGTAAAATGCCAAAGAGAAAAGGTCATATGGTCTGTCAGTTCAGACTAAATTTAATTTTAAACTAAGATGATAGGACAGATAGAACATATCAGTGCTATTATAGAAATCCTTGTTTAAGTACTTGTGATAGCATGCTTGACCTGTATAACCTGTATGAATAAAATATGTGCTTTTACTTGACACACTGTTCACATGGGTTATTGAATGAAATGTCAGATCATAAATGCACACAGTGGGATAAATGCAATGTAGAAAGTCTTGTTTATGTTAAAAAAAATATACAGTATATATGTTAAAAACTTCATATATCCTTTCATTTAATATTATTAATTTATACTTTTATTAATAAGGATAAAATGTGGAGCATTGCATCAGTCAACACTAAAAGCACAACACTGAAAAAATGCCTCAAAATCTTATTGTCAAAACTGTGATTATAAATTACATAATTTATTTCTAAATTTTATGTCCAATTTTCAAGATGATATCATTTAATATAACAGATCAGCCCATTAATATAAATATCACTGGCGTTAGAGGTAAAATGTGAAATAATCTTCCAAATACTGACATATTTTGTGGATTTAATAGAAAAGAAGAGAGAGAACTAGTTGGATGACATCAGTACAGTTTTCTTATATTGATTTAGATGACTGAAACTCAATCAAGTCACACATACTGAAACCTCTATGTTGATATGTGGTGCTTTTTATACTATTACCATTACTGACTACTTTGAGTGATTGTCTCAGTCCCCAGATTACTATAAGTCAATTTATTTATTTATTTGAGCTCTTTGGGATGAATGGATAGATACAAGGCAATGTAAAGCACTCTATACTGGTATGCTGTAGAACAACAGCGGTTTTAGAGAGGTAGAAATACGTTACATTTAGTGTTGCTCTCCATCAATATACTATTGTATATTTGTGTAGCATAAATTCTACTGCCAAACAAATCTGTTTCCAGAGGTAAAAATGTATCTAGAGTTGCAGTTTCTTGAACTCTCCACAAGAGGGGGGTATTAAACAGGAGAGAAGCTGTCACATCTTCCATCAACTGACAGCAGAACAGTTGTTATTGGGTGACCCACATCCCAAAATATGCTGGTGATACTGACACGAACGGATATACACCAAAACATGAAGCAAAGACAATTCAAGCAGCTAAACTTTCAGTGTTGTGTAACTGCTGAGAGATATACTATTCAATGAATGCAGACAGTGTAACTCAACTGCTGTCAAATATTTGTGCGCACAGGTGTAGTCTTGGCCCTGTGTAGATAGTCTGTTGCCTAGGGTGTCTCTGAAAATCTGTAAATAAAGTAACATAGGCTTACCACACTTATCTTAATGGTGACTTCACAGTAACCCTGACCTGAACTCTGTTACACTGCAGTATGTTATCCAGTTTAGCATAAACGACATGACCCCCGGCTCTTCTCCATTTTTCCCATTGCTTCCACCCAAACAGTTCAATTGTAAGTTGAAAGAAAGACAGAAACTTTGCCCACCACACAAACACCAGTGTTACCTTAGAGGTTCTGTTAGTGATCACCACTGCCAGTAGATGTCACACGAGCATCTCATACCAAAACAAATGCTTCCTCATCCTGAAGTTTGAAGCATTGGTTAGGGCTGAAGAGTACTAGTTTGAAAATGAAAAAATGGGAAAGTTAATTCTAGCCTACTCCTCTGCTGGAGGCTAGCAGATCGAGGCTAAAGTGCAACTAGCATAACACACCAAAGAAGAATGCGTGGAATTAAAAAGTTAAAATATCTGGTTTTGCAGCATCGATTTGGGTGTAACAAACCTTTTAGCAGTACTGGCCCAAGCCTTTATGGAGCCTTAAGCAGAAAAACAAAGAGATGCCGTCAACCAAATGGTTTATGTATATACAGTATAGTTTATATATGTAAAGATTACATGTGAAACCTGTTGGGAATTGGAACAATATCATATATTAACATATATGTCTAGCTAATACAGACATTAAATTTAATGAGAAATTATTAAGATAATCATGTAAAAACATATAGAATTTTAATAAACGTGTTGTTTTAATGACGTTGCATTTTACAATGAATATTTCATATATGTTATAAACTTATATCTTCATATATCCAGAGGATGTAAATGTCATAATAATATATGCTCTTATACATATTGTAACATCACTCTTGATATAGGGGAAAATATATCATGTATACAGTATATAAATATAATCGGTCAGTATAGTAAGGCTTAAAGTATAATTGTATAGGAAGGCATAAAAAATCATAGAGAGGTATAAAAAAGTCATAGTATAGTTAGGAATAAAAGAATCGAAAGATCATTGTATATAATGGCATATTAAGGTCAGTTGCAACAGTTTCAGGCAACAGTTCTAACCACTGTAGCACCGTGCCGCCCCATCACAAAGTCACAGTCATAAGGCATAAAAACATCATAGTATGGTAAGGTTTAAAAAGTCATTGTATAGTAATGAAAATAAGTCATAGTATAGTAAGTGTATAAAAATGACACAGTATACTAAGGCATAAAAAAGTCATTGAATAGTAAGCCAAAAAAACATTTACTGCATTACCGCAACATAATAGGAGGGTTAAGGCATAAAAGGTCATAAACACGTCATAGTATGGTAAAGCATAAAAAAAATTGTATTGTGAGGCATAAAAATGCCAAAAAACGTCATAGAATAATATGGCATAAAATGTCAAAAAAACATCATAGTATATTAAGGCATAAAAGGTCATAAGACAGGCATTGTATGGTAAAGCATCAAATAAAATAGTATTGTAAGCCATAAAAATGTCAAAAAACGTCATAGTATAGTATGGCATAAAATCTCAAAAAAACATTTTAGTTTATTATGGTATAAAAGGTCATTAAAACGTAATCGTATGGTAAGGCATCAACTCACATAGTATAGTAATACATAAAAATGCCAAAAAACGTCATAGTATATTAAGGCACAAAAGGACATAAGAAAGGCATAGTATGGTACGGCATAAAATGTCAAAAAAACATGATAGTATATTAAAGCATAAAAGGTCAGAAGAAAGGCATAGTATGGTAAGGCATCAAATAAAATAGTATTGCAAGGCATAAATATGTCAAAAAACGTCATAGTATAGTATGGCATAAAACATCAAAAAAACATTTACGTAAATTAAGGCATAAAAGGTCATAAACAAGTCATAGTATGGTAAAGCATAAAAAAAATTGTATTGTAAGGCATAAAAATGCCAAAAAACCTCATAGTATAATATGGCATAAAATCTCAAAAAACGTCATAGTATAGTATGCCATAAAATGTCAAAAAACTATAGTAATACAAAAAAACATGATAGTAAATTAAGGCATAAAAGGTCATAAACAAGTCATAGTATGGTAAAGCATTAAAAAAAATTGTATTGTAAGGCATAAAAATACCAAAAAACGTCATAGTGTAATATGGCATAAAATGTCAAAAAACGTCATAGTATGGCATAAAATCTCAAAAAAACATTTTAGTTTATTATGGTATAAAAGGTCATTAAAACGTAATTGTATGGTAAGGCACTAACTCACATAGTATAGTAAGACATAAAAATGCCAACAAGTGTCATAGTATCATATGGCATAAAATGTCAAAAAAACGACATAGTATAGTATGGCATAAAATGTCAAAAAAACATCATAGTATATTAAAGCATAAAAGGTCATAAGAAAGGTATAGTATGGTAAAGCATCAAATAAAATAGTATTGCAAGGCATAAATATACCAAAAAATGTCACTGTATCATATGGCATAAAAATGTCAAAAAACAACATAGTATTGTATGGCATAAAATGTCAAAAAACGTAATAGTATATTAAGGCACAAAAGGACATAAGAAAGGCATAGTATGGTAAGCCATCAAATGAAATAGTATTGTAAGGCATAAATATGCCAAAAAACATCATAGTATAGTATGGCATAAAAATCTAAAAAAAAAACATCATAGTATAGTATGGCTTAAAATGTCAAAAAACGTCACAGTATAGTATGGAATAAAACATCAAAAAAACATTTACGTACATTATGGCATAAAAGGTCATAAACACGTCATAGTATGGTAAAGCATAAAAAAATTGTATTGTAAGGCATAAAAATGCCAAAAACCCTCATAGTATAATATGGCATTAAATCTCCAAAAATGTCATAGTATTATATGGCATAAAATGTCAAAAAAACGACATAGTATAGTATGGCATAAAATGTCAAAAAAACATCATAGTATATTAAGACATAAAAGGTCATAAGAAAGACATAGTATGGTAAGGCATCAAATAAAATAGTATTGCAAGGCATAAATATGCCAAAAAACGTTATAATATCATGTGGCATAAAATGTCAAAAAACGTCATGGTATCATATGCCATAAAAATGTCAAAAAACGTCATAGTATATTAAGGCATAAAAGGTCATAAGAAAGGCATAGTATGGTAAAGCATCAAATAAAATAGCATTGTAAGGCATAAAAATCTCCAAAAAACATTTTAGTTTATCATGGTATAAAAGCTCATTAAAATGTAATAATATGGTAAGGCATCAACTCACATAGTATAGTAAAACATAAAAGTGCCAAAAAATGTCATAGTATCATATGGCATAAAATGTCAAAAAAACGTCATAGTATAGTATGGCATAAAATGTCAAAAAACTTCATAGTATATTAAGGCATAAAAGGTCATAAGAAAGGCATAGTATGGTAAGGCATCAAATAGAATAGTATTGTAAGGCACAAATATGCCAAAAAACATCATAGTATAGTATGGCATAAAAATCTCAAAAAAACATTTTAGTTCATTATGGTATAAAAGGTCATTAAAACGTAATCATATGGTAAGGCAACTCACATAGTATAGTAAGACATAAAAATGCCAAAAAATGTCATAAAACGTCAGAGTATATTAAGGCATTAAGGTCATTAGAAAGGCATCGTATGGTAAGACATCAAATGAAATAGTATTATAAGGCATAAAAATGTCAAGAAACGTCATAGTATAGTATGGCATAAAATGTCAAAACAACATCATATTATATTAAGGCATAAAAGGTCATAAGAAAGGCATAGTATGGTAAGGCATCAAATAAAATAGTATTGCAAGGCATAAATATACCAAAAAACGTCACAGTATCATAAGGCATAAAAATGTCAAAAAACGTCATAGTATAGTATGCCATAAAATGTCAAAAAAACATGATAGTAAATTAAGGCATAAAAGGTCATAAACAAGTCATAGTATGGTAAAGCATTAAAAAAAATTGTATTGTAAGGCATAAAAATACCAAAAAACGTCATAGTGTAATATGGCATAAAATGTCAAAAAACGTCATAGTATAGTATGGCATAAAATCTCAAAAAAACATTTTAGTTTATTATGGTATAAAAGGTCATTAAAACGTAATCGTATGGTAAGGCATCAACTCACATAGTATAGTAAGACATAAAAATGCCAAAAAATGTCATATTATCATATGGCATAAAATGTCAAAAAACATCATAGTAAGGTATGGCATAAAATCTCAAAAAACGTCATAGTATAGTATGCCATAAAATGTAAAAAAAACATGATAGTAAATTAAGGCATAAAAGGTCATAAACAAGTCATAGTATGGTAAAGCATTAAAAAAATTGTATTGTAAGGCATAAAAATACCAAAAAACGTCATAGTGTAATATAGCATATATTGTCAAAAAACGTCATAGTATATTAAGGCATAAAAGGTCATAAGAAAGGCATAGTATGGTAAAGCATCAAATAAAATAGTATTGTAATGCATAAAAATCTCAATAAAACATTTTAGTTTATTATGGTATAAAAGGTCATTAAAACGTAATTGTATGGTAAGGCACTAACTCACATAGTATAGTAAGACATAAAAATGCCAACAAGTGTCATAGTATCATATGGCATAAATTGTCAAAAAAACATCATAGTATATTAAGGTATAAAAGGTCATAATAAAGGCATAGTATGGTAAGGCATCAAATAAAATAGTATTGTAAGGCATAAAAATCTCAAAAAAACATTTTAGTTTATTATGGTATAAAAGGTCATTAAAACGTAATCGTATGGTAAGGCATCAACTCACATAGTATAGTAAGACATAAAAATGCCAAAAAATGTCATATTATCATATGGCATAAAATGTCAAAAAAACGACATAGTATAGTATGGCATAAAATGTCAAAAAAACATCAAAGTATATTAAAGCATAAAAGGTCATAAGAAAGGTATAGTATGGTAAGGCATCAAATAAAATAGTATTGCAAGGCATAAATATACCAAAAAATGTCACTGTATCATATGGCATAAAAATGTCAAAAAACAACATAGTATTGTATGGCATAAAATGTCAAAAAACGTAATAGTATATTAAGGCACAAAAGGTCATAAGAAAGGCATAGTATGGTAAGGCATCAAATGAAATAGTATTGTAAGGCATAAATATGCCAAAAAACGTTATAATATCATGTGGCATAAAATGTCAAAAAACGTCATAGTATATTAAGGCATAAAAGGTCATAAGAAAGGCATAGTATGGTAAAGCATCAAATAAAATAGTATTGTAAGGTTTCAAAGTGCCAAAAAACGTCATGGTATAATATGGCATAAAAATTTCAAAAAATGTCATAGTATAGTATGGCATGAATTGTCAAAAAAACATCATAGTATATTAAGGCATAAAAGGTCATAAGAAAGGCATAGTATGGTAAGGCATCAAATAAAATAGTATTGTAAGGCATAAAAATCTCAAAAAAACATTTTAGTTTATTATGGTATAAAACGTCATTAAAACGTAATCATATAGTAAGGCATCAACTCATATAAAAATGCCAAAAAATGTCATATTATCATATGGCATAAAATGTCAAAAAACGTCATAGTATAGTACGGCATAAAATGTCAAAAAACGTCATAGTATTGTATGGCATAAAATGTCAAAAAACGTCATAGTATATTAAGGCACAAAAGGACATAAGAAAGGCATAGTATGGTAAGGCATCAGATGAAATAGTATTGTAAGGCATAAATATGCCAAAAAACATCATAGTATAGTATGGCATAAAAATCTAAAAAAAAAACATCATAGTATAGTATGGCTTAAAATGTCAAAAAACGTCACAGTATAGTATGGAATAAAACATCAAAAAAACATTTACGTACATTATGGCATAAAAGGTAATAAACACGTCATAGTATGGTAAAGCATCAAATAAAATATCGTATGGCATAAAAATGCCAAAAACGTCATAGTATAATATGGCATAAAAATTTCAAAAAACGTCATAGTATAGTATGGCATAAATTGTCAAAAAAACATCATAGTATATTAAGGTATAAAAGGTCATAAGAAAGGCATAGTATGGTAAGGCATCAAATAAAATAGTATTGTAAGGCATAAAAATCTCCAAAAAACATTTTAGTTCATTATGGTATAAAAAGTCATTTAAACGTAATCATATGGTAAGGCATCAACTCACATAGTATAGTAAGACATAAAAATGCCAAAAAATGTCATATTATCATATGGCATAAAATGTCAAAAAACGTCATAGTATAGTACGGCATAAAATGTCAAAAAAACATCATAGTATATTAAAGCATAAAAGGTCAGAAGAAAGGCATAGTATGGTAAGGCATCAAATAAAATAGTATTGCAAGGCATAAATATACCAAAAAACATCACAGTATCATATGGCATAAAAATGTCAAAAAACGTCATAGTATAGTATGGCATAAAACATCAAAAAAACATTTACGTAAATTAAGGCATAAAAGGTCATAAACAAGACATAGTATGGTAAAGCATAAAAAAATTGTATTGTAAGGCATAAAAATGCCAAAAAAACCTCATAGTATAATATGGCATAAAATCTCAAAAAACGTCATAGTATAGTATGCCATAAGATGTCAAAAAAACATGATAGTAAATTAAGGCATAAAAGGTCATAAACAAGTCATAGTATGTTAAAGCATTAAAAAATTGTATTGTAAGGCATAAAAATACCAAAAAACGTCATAGTATCATATGGCATAAAAATGCCAAAAACGTCATAGTATAGTATGGCTTAAAGTGTCAAAAAAACATCATAGTATATTAAGGTATAAAAGGTCATTAGAAAGGCATAGTATGGTAAGACATCAAATGAAATAGTATTGTAAGGCATCAAATAAAATAGTTTTGTAAGGCATAAATATGCCAAAAAGCGTTATAATATCATATGGCATAAAAATCTCAAAAAAACATCATAGTATATTATGATATAAAAGGTCATTAAAACGTAAATCGTATGGTAAGGCACTAACTCACATAGTATAGTAAGGCATAAAAATGCCAAAAAACGTCATAGTATCATATGGCATAAAAATGCCAAAAACGTCATAGTATAGTATGGCATGAATTGTCAAAAAAACATCATAATATATTAAAGCATAAAAGATCATAAGAAAGGTATAGTATGGTAAGGCATCAAATAAAATAGTTTTGTAAGGCATAAATATGCCAAAAAGCGTTATAATATCATATGGCATAAAAATCTCAAAAAAACTTCATAGTATATTAAGGAATTAAAGGTCATGAGAAAGGCATTGTATGGTAAGGCATCAAATAAAATAGAATTGTAAGGCATAAATATGCCAAAAAACGTCATAGTATAGTATGGCATAAATTGTCAAAAAAACATCATAGTATATTAAAGCATAAAAGGTCAGAAGAAAGGCATAGTATGGTAAGGCATCAAATAAAATAGTATTGCAAGGCATGAATATACCAAAAAACATCACAGTATCATATGGCATAAAAATTTCAAAAAACGTCATAGTATAGTATGGCATAAAACATCAAAAAAACATTTACGTACATTAAGGCATAAAAGGTCATAAACACGTCATAGTATGGTAAAGCATAAAAAAATTGTATTGTAAGGCATAAAAATGCCAAAAACCCTCATAGTATAATGTGGCATTAAATCTCCAAAAATGTCATAGTATTATATGGCATAAAATGTCAAAAAACGACATAGTATAGTACAGCATAAAATGTCAAAAAAACATCATAGTATATTAAAGCATAAAAGGTCATAAGAAAGGCATAGTATGGTAAGGCATCAAATAAAATAGTATTGCAAGGCATAAATATGCCAAAAAACGTTATAGTATCATATGGCATAAAATGTCAAAAAATGACATAGTATATTGAGGCATAAAAGGTCATTAGAAAGGCATCGTATGGTAAGACATCAAATGAAATAGTATTGGAAGGCATCAAAATTCCAAAAAACGTCAAGGTATAGTAAGGCATGAAAAGGCAAAAAAAATTGTCACAGTATAGTCAGGCATAAAATGTCATAAAAACCTTTTTTGCATAAAAATTGTAAAAAAAAACGTCATAGTATAGTAAGGCATAAAAAGGCAAAAAAGGATTGTAATATAATATGGAATAAAAATGGCATAAAACGTAATAGTAGAGTATGGCATGAAAATGGCATAAAATGTCATAGTATAGTGAAGCATAAAACATCAAAAGACGTCATAGGATAGTAAAGCATAAAAAGGCAAAAAAGCGTTGTAATATAATATGGCATAAAAACTGCAAAAAATGTAATAGTATCGTAAGGCATAAAAATGTCATAAAAAATCACAGTATAGCAAGGCATAAAAACGTCAAAAAACTGTATAGTATAGTAAGGCATGAAAATGGCAAAAAAAATATCATTGTACAGTAAGGAATAAAATTTAAAAATCTTTATTGTACAGTATGGCATGAAAAAGGGCAAAAAACATCATAATATAATCAGGAATGAAAATGGCAAAAAAACATCATAGTATATTAAGGCAGAAAAGGTCATAAGAAAGGCATAGTATGGTAAGGCATCAAATAAAATAGTATTGTAAGGCACAAATATGCCAAAAAATGTCATAGTATCATATGGCATAAAATGTCAAAAAATGTTATAGTATATTAAGGCACAAAAGGACATAAAATAGTAAGGTATAAAAGCGTCACAGTATAGTAAGGCATAAAAAAGTCATTGTATAGTAAGGCAAAAAAATCCTAATATCATAAGGCATAAAGATGTCTGTGTATAGTAAGGCATTAGCGTTGCCAATTAACCTAATGTACATGTTTTTGGATTGTGGGAGGAAGCTGGAGTAACCTGAGAGGACCGACACAGGCAGAGGGAGAACATACAAACTCCACACAGAAAGGCCCCAGGCCTGGGGTTCCTACTCAGAACCTTCTCACTGTGGGACCACAGTTCTAATCACTGTACCACCATGCTGCACCAAATAAAGACATAGTATAATAAGTCACAAAAACATCATAGTATAGTAAGGCATAAAAAGTCAAAGAATAATACGGCATAAAAAAGTCATAGTATAGTAAAGTGTAAAGAAAGGTCATAGATAGTAATGTGTTAGAGTCGCCAATTAATCTAATGTGCAGGTCTTTGGTGTCCTATCATGTATACTGAGCTTGGTACGTAAGAGGCAGACTTACTGTTGTCAGATTTTTTTTTTTGAAAATGATTGCAAGACTTGAAATTAGTAGTGATTTGATTTTTTGTGAAAATTACACAATAACATGGTAAGATATGGATGATGTGGAGTGGGGTGTGTCAGGCTAGATTACAGTACAGCTGGTTCAGTCCATTAATATTTTGACATTATGCTTTAAAACTTAAACTTTGGGTCTCCTCACATCCATATTGCACACTGTCAGAGTGTCCCAGTGTTGTATTGCAGTCCAACATACATATGATGTCAGCTCCACTGTTTACTGTACACTGGGCTCAGCATATCAGATATGTATCATTTGAGGTTATTGGTTGAATGCTTGCCATAGACATTTCTTCACTTGGGAGGCATCAGATGGGAAAACATTATAATCTAGCAGCCATCAGCACATAACTGAATTTGAAGTCACAACTGCCCTGGAGACCTCAATGATCACGTTACATGGTCAGCATTTAATGCCTCATGTTGAACTCTGCACTAATTGCTGTGGACACTTATAATCAGAATTCTATTAGGATAAGTGTTTCCTTTTTGATAATTCAATAGCAGCATGATGGGTGTCATTTCACAGCTTTAGTATGCAAGAGATATGGGGTTGTGTTACATCTCTGTTATATCAGTGGAAGAGTGTTGGCTATAGTATGTAAAGGTTACGTCACTACCATAACGACAGTTTTCCACAGTGGCCACCACAGGGGAGTGGACCCTACTGAGTTGGGTTTGAGGTAGATGAGGTGATCGGAGAGGCTGAGGGTGAGGTCAAATCCAGGGGGGCTTGATTTAAAGTGCACCAGCACACACATTAGAAAACCACGCATTAGAGACCTGATGGATGTACATATGTGTCTATTTAACTTTCTGATCATGATTTAAGAGCTTCAAAACTGAGATACTGGCATTGGTCAGATAAGATACAGACATGCTTATAGGCTACTTAAAAGCTGTGAGCTGAGGGCTTTTTTGTTATCAGTGTATATATTCAGATAAAATTGTTACTTTGTTAGTAGTTTCACGATAATGAATTACAGTTAATACATTCAAATAGTTGGGCCGCAGTATAGGATCAGTTTTCATATTCTGATTACGGAATACATCAAACAAATTGTATATCATAGTTGAGAAGGAGAGTGTGTGAGTAAGGCAAGAATTGTGGGGTGAAAGGCCTTAGAAAATGTTAAAGTATGAATCGGAAAGAAAGTAGGAGAGCAAACAAGAAAAAAAAGAAATCAACTGAAAGAGACAGAGATGGGAGGAAACAAAGCAAACCCCATTATCACCCACTGCTCAAACTGAGATATTTAAATAGTTAGGCCCTGGGTCTCC
This sequence comes from Seriola lalandi dorsalis, assembly GCF_002814215.2. NCBI lineage: Eukaryota > Metazoa > Chordata > Actinopteri > Carangiformes > Carangidae > Seriola > Seriola lalandi. The sequence continues at coordinate 544,943 of NW_019524889.1, read as the reverse complement.
CTGCGGATTTTGAAGTGCCTCTGTTCTTCCACAATGGCCACAACATTTCCTGGCGGCATATTTAGTACGTTTGAAAGCACCACATCAGACACACATACAATTAGTGACAACCTCTCTGGGCAGCTTTCCAAATCTTAGCAAACCATCAACGGTCTTAATGTAAGCTATAGTTGCTTATGCTGTGAGGCTGATGGAAGTGCCACTCGAAGAAAAAGGATATACAACACCACAGTTCAGTCTATAACAAGAATCGTGGTAAGTCAGAAGAACTGTAGGTGGTTTTTCCAACTGTAACTTATAGTGAGAAAAAATATAATATATTTTTTGTTAAATGTAATCATATGAAGGAACTTCAAATTATTGGTTATCTGGCAGTACATTTGCTGGTGACAAAAAAACTGAGCAGCTACAATTGATTTGGGTCTCAGCTTAACTGCACCAATGAAATATAATATGGAAATGCTTATACTGAACTTACAGCTTTACAGCCAAGATTTTATTTATGGGAGGCCATAAGGACAAGCTGCAGCAATAGGCCTGGCTGTGTGCAGAATGATAAAGCATCAATAATATTTTACATTAGGATGAATTATTATTATTTTCACAACAACAAGATTACAATACATTATCACTGTTACTTTTTCACAGCACGGATAAGGTAAAACATCAGGAAGCATAGCTGCAAAGTACATGGCTTTAAAAATGATTCTCATTTTCTTTGATTCTGGAGTTGCATTGTAAAGCATAAATAACAATAAAGGAACTTGGACAGTGTTTAAGCAAACAGAGTACAGTGTCCTCCAATAGATCGTGATTTAGATCAGTTTTGTCAAGAAAGTTTAAAAAGTATTATTAATTATTATTTATAATTCATTATTATTCATTTTCCTGTGTGAAAGTGAAAAAAAACAAGCTATTTTCTCAAGTTTCAACATGCTGCTTTAGTTGCCATGGGCAGGTAAGCTAGGGAAAACAAATAAAATATGTTGACAGTAAATGCTTCGTGTGAACATGTCCAAAAAAAAAAATGTTTCCTTATTATGATGACATGTTTCTTTTGAAAAGTATTTACTGTTTCAAATGATCATACTTAGTTGCAGCAATGTGCCACTATGGAAAAGTGTTTTTTAGAGGGGGTCCTTTATGTTGTTTGTATCTACAGAAGTGCATATGCATTAGAATGCATGACAATACAGGAGACACAATACTTACTGCTTTTCCATTAAACAAGTGGATGCGGTAAAGTGCTAAGAAATATAACAATGCGCCAGCAAAATGCGAGGAAGAAGATTCTACTACCCAGCAAAAACAGATGTGAAGGATATTAGATTTCAAGGATATGCACAGTATTATAGATTGGTGAGCTTCAACATCTGTCCTACATTAATGCTGCAGGATGTTAACAGCAGTATAACTCATAAATCAGCAGTTCAGACAGCAACACTGGAATGGCCTCACCTCAGCATCAAACAGGTTAGTAGAAGTCCTAAGCAAGACAGCTGTAGGTATGTAATCTGTATCCAGGAGGCTTGAAACATAATGTTAAATAGGAGCTCCCTGCCTTTCTTCTATTTCCTCTTTCAGTGCAAATCAAATTTTAGCGCCCCATCTTTCTGTTTCATTGAGACCAGTGGGTTTCAGGTGTCATGTTAGGCAGCTAAAAATACTTTATCTTCATTTACTGCCCACTGAGTCAGACATGTAATTGACTTGAACTGGTCCTATCAGTGTCTTCTTTGTACATGGTCCAGGCACTAGAACACTAAAACCACACTGAAATGTTAAGAAAGCCACAGTTGAGAGAAGAGAAGAGAAGAGAAGAGAAGAGAAGAGAAGAGAAGAGAAGAGAAGAGAAGAGAAGAGAAGAGAAGAGAAAAGAGCATATATGTTGTACTGTAAACATTGTGTAGTTATTACTGTACTAGAATGTATTACCTAAAAACAATGACAAAAAGATGAATATATCAAATCAGAAGTGCAGAGTGGAGACAAAGTGAGACCATCTGCAAGATCCTCACACCCAGGAGTGTTGTTCACATTCCTTGTTAGCTTAGCTCAGCGAGGTCTTAAGCCGGAAGTTACAGCTCAGGCTAAGTGGGACTGCAGTTAGCCCAAGGCTTAGTTTGACTATTTCATTTAGAGCCCTGTTGAGCTGGGCTCTTTTCCTGTCCTGACCCTGCAACAAGGTACAGGTTTCACCTGAAAATTATGTCCAGATGTAATGATTTTTCAAATCAAACTATCATTTTAAACATATCTGAAAACTGTAAACTAATCATTTTTTAAGCTTTATTCATATTCAACATAAATGCTAAATGTTTATACTGAACTCCTCTACAGCCTGATTGAGGTGTTAAAGGTACAATCCAGCAATTTAGTGTTGCTCCTACGTAAGGTTGTAAATGTAAAGTTGACGTAAAAGAGAAAAAAAAGGTGAAAATTGAAACAACAGACGTCAACATAAGCTGACATTCAGTCCCTTGTAAAGGTCAAGCTCCAAAAATGCTAGACCCTTCCCATTAAACTTTTTGTTAAGTCCTCCATAACTGGTAAATGCAAATATTTTTCAAACTTAAAATAACAAGTTTTGTAACACAGAGCCACAGAAGACATTATACAACTGTGGTCAGAGGCTGAAGAGCAACCCCTGTGACTAGTCACTTGACTTACATGTATAATTTGCAGAGTGCTTGCAGAGCAGAGCAATATGGTTTTTGCTAAATACATGACTTCCTCTTCTAAGCTTTTTGCAACCGTTTATGAGCATTGCTATTTCCTGCACTGGAAATAATTGTGCCCAAGTGTAAAAGAGGTTGGTGAATTAGTGTTGTTGTTATGTGTGGCTGAGTGACTGCTAATAATAGATTAATTTAACAAAACAAACAAATTAAGGAATGGGAGTTTTGGTATAGAATTGTTCAGGATTTTTTTGGTCTGAACTGGTTAAAATTATTCTGGCAACTGATCTGGACTTTGGAGGCTGATGTCCTCTGATGATTTCCTCTAATGACATATTATGCAGTTCTCACTTTTCTAGAAAGTGCTGCCTAATCGACATGTGTACATACAACAACACTCACACATTCAGAACGTACACACGTGGAGACAATTAAAAGTGTAGCTTCCGCTCTTAGATGTCTGTCTCTGAAAACAAAACAAATGTACATTTGCACAACTTTGTTTGACCGATAAATGACTCATAGTTTCACTGTGGGACCTTTTCTTTTTTCCGTTTTTTCTTTTTTGCAAATATCAAAACACTCCTTGATTTCTCGTACAGTACTTTCATTGATCATCGTCCTACAACTCAGGCCTGTCTTATAAGAGCTGACTTTGTGATAACCCGTGCAGCAGATACTCAGCCACACTGCACTTTATACTTATTGATTACGTCAATTAACCTTACCACCACACCCCACCTCTCTTCTCACATTATTTTATAATCACAAATACTTTTATCTGTGCTTAATCATTAAACACAGACAGTGAACAGGGAACAGCCCTGCATCACACACCAGCTGCATTTCCTGGACCTGGCTGCTCAGTTGCACTGGTGTGGTGGGAGTGGTGAAAACTGGAGTTTGTGTACTTTGCTCCTCCCATGTCTCCTCCTTCTCTCATTCTCTGTTTTGTTGGGGTACACCACTCCTGTTCCTGTGGACCAATCACTCTTTAGATATCTCACACTCACCACACACTCCTTTGTGCGCTCTCTCTCTCAGTTGCTTTGCTGCTCCCCTGCTTCCTGCTGTGTTTCTTCATCCCTTCTTCAGAGTCATCTCACTCCCACTCCCAACTAGGACCTACAAACCAGCTCTTTACGGTAAGAAACAAACAGATCTCCTCTTTCTTCTTTCTCCATGTGCATTTATTTACCTGTTAACAAAACAGGTATCTGCTATAAATAAAAATGCCCTCATGCACAAGGGGTTAATTCATACAGGTAAGCCTGCTTAATTATGTAACCTTGCATGTTCTAATCTGATCTGTGCGGGTGTGTTATTGTTCAACTGTTTTTACTTCATTTCCCAAACTCATAAGGACCAGTCCCTACAAGCAGAAACAACAACATGTGTCATTATGTATGAGTTTTTTGATTCCCACAAGGCTGTCTTTCACAGTGGGTGTTGTCAGTGATGAATCTTGAATGCAAACCTTTCCAAAATCTTCTGGTTGATCCCTAACTTCATTGAAACACTGGGTATTTTCTTTACCTTTCACATGAATGTGGAGTAAGAGGGGGTTGTTCTGCAGAGAGGTGGTGATTTTAGACCAGTAAATCCAGATGTATGTTATCTATAACAGTACAGTACGGTAAATGAATAACACAGGATAGAATCTCATTATCCTGAAGAAGTCAGGTATTTTAATTCAGTGGCAAAAATATGTCAACATTAACACTATCATCATCAAGTAGAAATTTTGTTGCTTTGCTAAAGTTTTTCTTTTGTAAAGCCAAAGGTATTCATACAAATATCCCGTGACTCTTTTAAAATATACTGAAACCATAAGATTGTTTTTCTGAAGAGCACCACTCATTTTTATTACTTAGTTCACTTCCCTTTACTCTGAATGTCTCCACATTTTACCAATTTGTTATGTATTGTAAATTAGTACAATAAAGTTTATTGAAGTGTAAAACATAATTGAGAGAAATCACTGATAAAACATGAGAAAGGCGTAAAACCACAAGTTACATTAATGGGAGAAACTGACGATTTAGTTGTAGTAATGCACACATTGTCCACAAACTGAATTTCAATACCTGAGATTAATTTCTTGAAGTAATTGGTTTCTAATCATGGGGAGCTGCAGAAAGTCACTGACATCGCACCTTTATCCTGGAGCCAGCAGGACAACACTGATGTTAAGGTATATGACTAACCACCAACCTGTCCACCGCCCTGCAAAGCCAGAGATCAATGAGCGCATGTTACTGTGGGCTGTTAGAGAGGTTATAATCAAAGAGTATGGCTATAAAGAAAAAACTGCCCAAACTGAAAAACCTAGAATGTCAACTATGTCACATGCATGAAAGTGAAGTGTTCAGCAGAAGGAAAGCAGCATCTGCCCCAGACATTAGACATACTTGTTGTGTCACCTGGTTCTAATCATACCTTGTCTAACCGCTTCAACGCGCTTGTTTCTCACTGATGTTGCTGTGGAAACTTTAAATGCTGTAATTTAAAACAATAACAAACATTGTCAATGAGGTGTTTTCACAGTATGCTGATAATGCAGAAGTCAAATATTTATTTTGGGATATTACGGCTTGTAACGAAATTTTGAGAAATGCTGAAAACATGAGCTGTAGAGAGAGATAGATGATTGTGTTGCTCCTTACTTTAACAATTCTTTGATAGTGTGATAATCACATCCACAACAAGGCTGACACAGCAATATCTAATAGCTCTAGACAGAGACAAGGTTGTAATTTCAATGTCGCAACCATGATGACCAATTCCTAAAAAAAACAGCATGATGTAGCAAGAGGTTTAGGTAAAGGATGGTTGAATAATATTCATTGCTGTTTTATTTTTAATACTCATTTATTTTTCCATGACTCAGTAAAGAAAATTATGCAACTTCCACCTTACTATTTTTACTAGAATGTATTCAGTCCTTACTATTATATAACATGACACTGCTAAGCTTAGTTGTAACTTTAAATATAGATAATCTTCACATAGTACACATACCAACTTGCACAGTTGAAGATGGCATAAATAGCATGCAAGGAAAAAATAATAAATGAAAAAAAAAGTGAGTAGCAGTGAGTAGTGAGTTTGTGTGCAATAATAAAGAGATGCATTTCGTGTTACAGATTGTGTTGTGACCTGTAATTGCAGCCAGTCTGTATGAACACATGAGAAAAGCATGTGAGAGGCCAGAGGGAACAACAGTCTTACATAAGAGAAATCTTGTTTTTTTTCAACCCATATATGTGTACATTTTCTTCATCAAGGCACACATGGTGGATCTGGCATGACGCACTGTTTACTGCCGTTGAATATAAACTTGAAACTCAAACAGAGCAGTTTCTAGCATGAATATGATCAAAGTTTGACTGAAGGAATCTTTCTCTGCTGTGATTATTTGTCCTTGGCCTGAAGCTTAAAGTTTGTTTGTTCTAGATTTTAATGTAAGTACTGAATTTATGGCTGCTTCTTCACAGCCATTAGAAAGAGTTAAACACACAACACGTGAAAAACTTCAGTTGCAGGTTTGCCTGTCCACTAGGGTTTGAACAATATTGAAATCTAGCTGCAATTTTATGTCCGGTGTTATATATCTCAATGCCAGTGAGATAGTTCTGTCAATCATTGTTGTGTCTTATATTAGAGGGATACATAATTCATCCGGTATGGCTATCATCCATGCTGCACCTGCAGTTTAAGTTCATGTAAATAACTCAACCAATATTGTTGAGAGAGCTGTTTGTCTTTTTCATGTACTACTATTTCTCATCATCACTTTCACTTCCACATCATCACTCTTAGAGCTGAGATGGCTTTAGTGAGAACCATGCTCCTTTTTTTTTTCATTTCTTGCCAACAGGAAATGGCATCGAAGCGGCAAGTGAGCTACAAGTGTTGCATAGCAGGAGTGGTGCTCCTGCTGTTGACCAGTATTGCCGCCCTTATTGCTGTTGCCGTCATCCAAGACACCTGGAGTTTTAAAGAGTACACGTTAGAGGTGAGCACACACATGCATGTACACAAATGTCCACAGATGCACACATATTCTTATAGAAACGTACCCTTTGACTGCAGATTTTCTTCACTTTAACAAAAGTTACACACATCCATATACAGAGAGTGTGACATAGGCTGGTATACAAGCACATACTTTAGCCAACACCCACTTAGTTGTAAATATGACTCTGTTACCAGATATTATCCAGATGTCAGGGTCAAGGACAGAAGTTTCCACGTGTTAGCTTAGTGACAGATGGTGGTCTTGAGGGAGAATGTGGGGCTTTTTTTAAAGGGGTGCTTGAGGGGTGGTGGTGGGCGGGTGGGTGTAACAGCAACCGCTCTGTAGTTTAATGCAGTCTTTATCGTCTCGGCTCTTTGTCAGATTAACAACATCAGAAAAATGAGAAATGTGACCTTGTGACGTTACTTTTTTCTGTCTTCTCCTCCTCAGTACGGCATAGTGATAGACTCGGGTTCATCTCGCTCCAATGTGTACCTGTACGCGTGGCCCGGGGAGAAGGAGAATGAAACAGGAGTAGTGACTGAGATAAAGAACTGTAGAGTTTCTGGTGAGTCATTGTCTCTACAACGAGAAGTGCACATTGTGGCTTTTGCACGTAAAACATGTACACCAGTAATCTTTCTATTACTGAGTTAAAAAAAAAAGAGTGAAAAGATTATTAAAATGAAAGTATAGGAATAAATTTGAGTACAGGAAGCAATAAAGAGAAAAATGAAAGCCGGGAGCTTATGATCATTTGAAATGAGACGTAAGTCCATCAGCATTTAAGTTAAAAATGTTAGAAATGCATTTGCCCAGGGTTTTTACTTTTGTTTTCATGGCCTTTACTTATGAATAGGATTTTAGCTTGGCCTTGTGCCCACAGGTGATGGAATCTCAGAGATGAAAGTTGACCCAGAGAAAGATGCTAAGTCATGGAAAGCATTCAGTGATTGCATGGATGAAGTCAGGAAAGCCGTTCCTGCTGCAAAACACAAAACCACACCCCTCTTTCTAGGAGCTACAGCTGGAATGAGACTGCTACGGTAAGAAAGTGACAAAATAATTGATAGCTTTAGGATATTCCCTCACTGATACTGAGGCTATTGGAGAATGGCAGGAAGGATCAGAGCAATTTAATCTCGCATTGGTTTTTCCCGAAGCCTACTGAGCAGTAAAAATATGCTCACACTGCATGGTGGGGCAAAGATAGTGTAACAGCGATGCTGGGAAGTTCTTCTCACAGCAGTGTACATGTGCGTGAGATGATTACTGAGCTATAAAGGTCATAAAATCCATGCCAATTGTCCAAGGGCTGATTTTATCCTTCACTCTGCTCCACAGTGCTGTGGTCACTACTTGTACTGACTTGCCCGCACTGAATAGATAAAAGGTTGAGCACAGGGAAACATTCAGTAGGTTTGTTTGGTTTTTGTTTTGCTTGCTTCAGTTTAATAGAAATCAGTCTAAAAATATCCAGTCAAAATGCTCCACATTTTAGATTTGAGTAAATCCATTGTTTCAATTCTCAGGATGTTACAACTGAGGTTGTTGTTATAGACATTTTGGGAAATGTGCTTATTCTCTTTTTTGCCTCGGGTTAGATGAGAAGATTGATATTACTCCAGTAAGTGTATGGTAAATATGAAGACAAGCCAGAGACGATTAGCTTAGCTTAGACTAAAGACTGGGAGTCGGGGACAACTAGTCTGGCTCTGTCCAAAGATATAATGATTTCTCAAAGATAACCTCACAGTGACAATACCCTGGTTTTGAATGTATTAAACAAACAATGATATATTGTGTTAATTACTACTTAAAGTTACTGATAGGCTAAGATTTACCTTTGGACAGAGCTAGGCTGGCTCCTTCTCCTTGTTTTCAGACTACATGCTAACTGTCTGGCTTCATCTTAACATTTAGTGAAAATACATGAAATTGGTATCTCCTCATCTAGCACTTGACAAGAAATGTGTGTTTTTCCAAATGTCAGACTTGTCCCTTAATGATACTGTTTCCATTTTTGAATGTTATTCTGTTTCTTTTTTGCCCTAAGTGAGAGGGATGAACAGAGGTCCAACGAAATCCTGGCTAGTCTCAGAGAATACCTGATTTCTTTGCCCTTTGCCTTCCAAAATGCCTCCATCATCACTGGTCAAGAAGAAGGCCTATATGGGTGGATCACTGTCAACTACCTCATGGGAAACTTCTTCGAGGTAAGACAATGACATTGATCTATCTGATCCATCTGCTACACAAGCACACGTGTTCGTCATATACTGTTTCATCATGACCTTTACCATTATACTTGCAGAAAAACCTTTGGAACACCTATACACGGCCAGAAGGGGGAAAGACAGTAGGATCCATGGACCTTGGTGGAGCATCGACCCAGATTGCCTTCGTAGTCGATGATGATCTCAGAGGACCAAACTACATGCATATCAAACTATACGGTTACCCATACAATGTCTACACACACAGTTTCCTCTGCTATGGCAAAAATGAGGCTGAGAAGAGGATTTTAGACAAAATTGTTCAGGTACACAGTGGGTGTGTGTGTGTGTGTGTGTGTCTGTGTGTGTAGAAGAAATTGATTAAAGGTCAAACCTTTAAAAGGGTCGTGTTTCTTTCCTGTTTCATATATGTTTTTACGTTTATGTTTTAATGCGTGTGGCAGAGGGGATGTGTGCTTTGTTTTGCTTGCATGTGTAAGTCAAACTCCATTAAGGCCCAGTAAAGAATTGATTTATGAACAGTGCTGTTCCCTGAGCTGCTAACAGGGAGGAGGGAGACCAGTCAAAGATGCATTATGTCATTAAGAATATTGATCGAACTGTTAATGTCGTCAAGTTAGTCTGCGAGAAATGCATTATTTCTGATTGCTTATAGCTTCATTCTTGAGGCTAATAGTATTTGTAGAAGGAGAAATATGCCATGCTGTGAGAATATGTAATAAATTTGCAACAGTGTCCTGGTATCAAATGTTAACTTTAAAGTTTATAATTACATCAGGACCTGTATGTGATACTAAACACACTGTATAGATGATGTGTCTGTAAATGTGTATCTCCTCTTATCTCTTCCTGTCCACCTCTTTCTTGTAGTTTTAATTTCCTCTTCTTCCACTCCTTCTTTTGATATTTTCTTCCTCCTCTCCACATTTCAGGAATCATCTAACCCAACCTACATTATGAACCCCTGCTACGCTGAAGGATACAACGTCACATATAACGCCTCATTTATTTATGACACAGAGTGCACAAAGAAACCAAAAAACTACAACCCAACTCAAGAAATCTTCATGGTGGGAGCCCCTGACTCAGACAAGTGTGGGAGCATAGTGAAGTCCATATTTGATTTCAAGAACTGTTCTTCATCCCACTGTTCTTTCGACGGGGTCGAGCAGCCACCAGTCACTGGAGAGTTTATGGTAACAAACAATCCAAATATAACACGTGAAAGTGAAATCAAAACAACTTACTCTGTGTGTCTGCTGTTCCTCCCAGGCATATGCTGGATTCTTCTACACTGCTAGGGCTCTGGGGATTAATGGTTCATCGGATCTTGATCAATTCAACTCCTCAGTGATCAAATTCTGCCACACACATTGGACAGTGGTAAGTTCTTCAAACTGGTATACAACAATAGTAATAAGAAATGAATGCTGGAAGGAAGCTCCCATATCCGGAGCATCTGAACCTGGGCTTGCGTGATCTGCTTCTTTCCCTTCTATCATTTCCTGCCCTGCCCTAGTAGCTTGTCAGCTATGCAGAACTCCTTTTACTACCACCCTTTTACGAACCTTTTCTTAACAGACAGACACTTTTGTTTGGAGGCGTTCTCTTGTCTGTATTCTCTCCCACCTTCTCAGTAGAGGAGGTTCGGGCTCAACGGAAACCCTTGTCTCTGACTGTGCACAGCTTTCTCCGTCAGCACTGACTCTACTATCGGTTCCTGTCGGATCCTAATGGTGACGCCAAAATTTTGGTGGAAATTCTTTTTAAGTAAAGACTCAAACCAGAACATATCTTTCTGAGTTTCACTGTCATGCTTGCAAGTGGGTACGAAACTGTGACAGGCTGAGAGCCACTTCCTCTTTTTGTTTTGTTCTGGGGTTTTTTTCATGCCTTTATTGGACAGTGACAGATGAAAGATGGGAAATGCAGGGAGAGCGAGTAGGGGAATGACATGCAACAAAGGGAGTAGAACTGAGTACTTTTGTGCCAACATGCTATCAGGTCGCTCCGAGCCACTTCCTCTTTCCTCATACTTGGTTTTTATGAAGATGAAGAGAAAACAAATGTGGCACGCTCTTGCCCACAGTTATCCTATCTGTCACACAGTTTCATAACACAGCACTTTAAATGTTGATTATAGCATTTTAACTGCTGATCATTGTATTTTTGGTTGGACCGCATCACCGGGGCCAGCCCCATAAACACGAATGTCCATGACTGACTGACTGATGAAGTCAGACCACTGGTCAGCCAAATGCTGCTCGACTGGGTAATAAGGTTACATCGCCGGTTGGTCGGCCAGCCGAGAATTTGTCATTGGTCGATGTTCTTTCAGAATGATTTGCTGCGAACAAGCAACATATTTGTCGCTACATAAACCAAGTTTTCAGTCCGCTTTAGCAACTTTTTTTTTTCAAAGAAGCACCCAGCAACAAATCTAATGACTTTTTAGACAAAGCTTTGCTAATTTCTGTAGAAGAGAGTCGTCAGTATTTCCCTTTCCTTTCACAGCCACACTGCACAGTTGATGTGAATGAGCTTCTTTCTCTCTGAAAGATCATTTTACATGTAAATATAGCCAAAATCACAGCACAGTCTTTGTCGACGTTGCAGTTATAAAATCAGGATTTTAGCATTGCAGAGCAGCAGCTTGGAAATGTCTTGGAAGTGACTGCTGGTTAACATGCAGTCTTAATGGGCAGCATTTCACTCAAACTTGTTCTGTTGTCTGACACCAGAAACTGAAAAATATGCAACATGTATTAAAATATTGTATATGTGCGAGCACAGGGAGGAGGAGAGCAGTGAAAAGATAAAGGGCTGAAACTGGCTGGCTAGGCAGAATGCAAATACCCTACGATATGGTCCAGCCATACTAGGTTTTGACCAGTCTTGTTCGACTACAGCAATAAATAACAGTGAAAATCAAAGAGAAGGGAAAAGGTAGAACAGAAGAGTGACAAGGATGAGAGGGGAAAGAAAGACCCGAAGAACAAAAAACAGAGGGGAAGACAGCAACAAGGAAATAAAAAAAATTGACAAAGAGACAAAGGTACAAAATAGTAATTGGGGAAAACAGAATATTTTTCCTCAGGCAGCATACCTGCTTTGACACCACTGACTTAGGTGTGGCAAGCTGTCTGACAGCATTTTCTTGTTTAGTGTTTCAATGCATGATGTCATATAACTTATCCAGCAGCATAAGTTCCCGAGAAAGTGGATGCATTACTATATTATTAGTTATTATACAATTTTATGATTTTAAACAAGAGAGTATTTCTGCCATGTAGTGTAAGAGCGGATATTTCTATATTGCAGTGGCTCTTTTCAGTGTCATTTAGACACAAGTATCTAACCTCTAACTGCTTTCAACTGTTTTGTTTGAAAAATCCTTCCAGATGGATGATGTTGTAAATTGAAATCAGTCTTGTTTACACATTGTTTTTGTTGTGTCTTGGTCTTTCATCTTCGTCTTACAACATTGATATTTTGTCAATATCATTCATTTTCATTCACTTGAATCATTGTTTGTCCTTATCACAGGCTAAACTCGGATCTTTGTTTCTCCTTCTTTCAGCTGAAGCAAGAAAAGACATGGATCTCTGACAGATACCTTAGGACCTACTGTTATGCAGCTCACTACATCTTCTCTTTGCTGGGAGATGGATACAAGTTTGACAAAGAGACGTGGAAAAACATTAACTTTGAAAAAGAGGTTGGTTGAACAAAATGCACAACATAATTTTCACCAAGACATCTCTGCATTCCTATATTCTTGCAACAAAATAATACTCATATTTAAAGAAGGAAAATAAAAGAACATCCATCAGAATATGTCCATCACAGGACTTTGATGTGTGTTGCTGCAGTTGAGCTGTCACCAGCAACTCACGCACAGACACAATAATTAACAGCCTTTAATGTACACAAGTGTGAATGAGGCCACCCACTGACATCTATTAAAGATGGATGGATGACACACCAATCATCTGTGCTGAAAAGCTTGAGTAAAAGCCAGACAATGTATTGCCCCGGGATACCCTGAGGGTGCGGAGCGTCTTCCACAATGGAACTCCCTCAGCAGCAGAAGGGGATTCCTGGTCTGTGACACTCATTCACTCATGAGTCATAAAGTCGCACATTGCAGCTGCAGTTTCCAAATTGCACGGCAGTTACCCTTTCGACAAGAACGTTCCTCAACAGCTGGCAATGATCCCAATTTTCAGTCCCACCAACAAGAGAGTTAGTGTGCTGTGTGTGCTATGTAATGCCTTTAGGGTGTCTGGGAGTTTCATGGCTGATCGTCGGCTGTCGTTTTTAGAGGAACTTACTAAACAGACACACTTGGATTCTTTGCAGGGCTGTTATTTGGGGGCTATTACTCATATTTTTGCCCTGGAGCTGGAACTGTTAGACTTTTTGACAGGGTTGTGTGACATTCTCAACTTCTCCACACATGCAAAGTGATGTATTAGCTGACTGATGTAAATTTCCTAGTGAGATAAACAGAAAGTCTCTTCTCTTCTCCTCAGGTAAAGAAAACCAGCATAGGTTGGAGTTTGGGCTACATGCTGAGTATGTCCAACATGATCCCGTCTGAAGTGAAACAGATCTCCCCCATGACAAACAGTGCCTTTGCCGGCCTTATATTTCTATTTTCAGCACTAACCATTGTGACTTTCATCGTAGTTTTCATCATACTCGTTCGCACCTGCTACTGAGAGTGTAAGTTACAAAGGGAATGAATGACCTGCCACTGAAAGGGGATGGTGTGATCCCATAAGGTACTGGAGAGTGCCATAGTTACGAAGTTGTGTTTTTTTATTTTCAGCCTGAGTCATTTACTGCCTTCTATTTCAATTAAGAGACCTTCTGAAAACTGAAGAGCCTTTACATGAAAACCTCTCACTGTGTATGCATTCAGGGTCTTTGAGTCTTTAAGCCAGGTTCAGATGTGAGTCTGGTTTTACAGAGAAAGTAAAAAAAAAAAAAAAAAACAGCTCAAAAAACGATTTAAAACACAGTTCATTTTGTACCTCAGGGAAACTCACATAGATTTAAGTCATAGGATCGTTTTCCAGGTAAAAAGGGTGCCACAGCGGTTGCCTGGATGATGCAAGAGCATCCAGACATGGTCATGTCCTTGTTCTTGTTGCACGCTGTGTAATCTGAAAACTGTGTAATCTTAAAATGAGATTCACAATTGTGTGCTCACATGCACACTTGGACCCCTCAGGCAAAAGGCGTGATGTATTAACTCAATTACTATGTTTTGTCCCCTGTTTTATACATGTAATTGCACTGAATGCATTTATGTAACATACAAAAAGGTAGCACTTTGCCGCGGCTTTATTGTAATGTTTTATACTGTGTATCTGAAACTATAACTACACAGCAATACTCCACATTTATTGAATGAACGAAAATCTCCCTAATAAGTAATGTAATGAATGTACAATTTGCCATTGTTTTCTTATGATTTTGCAAACTAAATACATGTTACATTAAGTCAGAAAGTTGTATACAGTCTGTTTCCAAATTTAATTTCTGAATTTGGGACAGCAGCCAACCAGTTACAGAAAATGTGTGTGCGAAGTGTTGTTTTTTCTGACTTGGTGTTGTTGCACATCTGGGAAGGGTTTCTTCCTGTTCTACTTACAGATAAGTACTGTCTGTACTGATAATTCACACATATCCAGTTTTCAGTGTAATCCATATGCAGTCCTCATGTAATATGAAATATGTCAATATGTAGCCTTTCATGCGAAATGTAATCAACAGAAACTAGTCTACTGAAATAAAGTTTGATGACAAATCCAAACAATTGGATTATTTATTTATTTATTTATTTATTTTTTTTTTGACACCCTGAAACCTGGTGTCTAGACGGTAAAGGTGTAGGCTACAGTAACTAAAAGGGAGCCATGAATTTGACTGATTGAGCTGTGAGTTCGTCCAAAACATTTCACTGGCGGGTGATTGGCAAGTATTACAAAATATAAGTGTGTGTGTGTGTGTGTGTGTGTGTGCGTGCGCGCGAGTCATTTGCCATTCTGTATACATTCCCTCTATTTGTGGAGCATTTTCAGTGTGGTTGTTGTCTCTACACCGGAGTGGATGAGAGGATATGCATGATTCTCATATGATGAACTGACTGTACTGGGTCTGTTTTGATAATTCTCTCTCTATACAGTATATAATAAGCTTAATGACTAACAGTATGTTTTGTGGCTGTTGCATCCTAACTTGCCTTACAGATGTAATGAGCTCAGCATGTTATTTAATTTAATACCAAACACTTAAACCACAGGTGGCTCCCTCTTCTAATTGAATTAGCAGAAGAGACAGTAAAGTAAAATTATGCCTGTTTGAATTTAATGCCTCTGTTTCATGTCTGTCAGCTGACCAACTGTAAAATCCTGGGTGACTTGTTAAAACTGCACACAAACAACACACACGAACACAACCAGCTTGTCAACCTTTCACTTAAACTGTACACAACAGTGCACTCTAGTGGTGCTGTCTTGTACTCGCAGAATATACAAGATGAGTTGTTGACTGTTTGAAACATTTTTTTATTGAAAGATTTGTCTAAAAAGAAAACAAAAAGAAAAGAGACATTTGGAACTACAGCAATATCCACTGGTTCTACAGACACTCTCAGAATCACAATTTGAAAGACATGGGAGGCATGTGACCAAGCAAATAAAAAAATAGCATCATCAAAGTTATTTCTGTTGCATCTTCTTTTACACACCTGTACAAAAAGGATCTCATAAATATTACTTTTGTTCTCGCTTTCTCTACTCTCTCTCTCTCTCTTTCTCTCATCTTTCAATAGGTTACTCTCGGTTAGAGGTTTGTATCTGCTTGATTTTGGTTGAACCATCCTTTTTCTGTTCATGTCTGTTCCTCTGTTTCCATTAGCTTCCTTTCATTGGTGGAGAGTCAGGTCGGTGGGGCTTTGAGGACGTGACCTCAGAGCCGGCGTCAGCCAGTTAAAGTCCATTTAGTGTTTTCTTTTTTTTTTTTGCTTTTTGTTCTCAACTCATGCACTCTTAGTCAGTGCAAATAATCGTCTTTATCCCGGCATAAAATAGTCAATTCTGGGGACACACCTCTTCCACACCCACCCATTACAAGCTAGCCTCAATCCCCAATACTGAAAAGTGTTTAGCAGCTCACATATCATAATCAGTTCTCAAAAAAATAAGACAAAAAAAGGCAACACAAAAAAGATAAAAACTATCTCCTTGTCCTTCTAGGAGAATATACATAATCTGAAATGATTTTGTTCAACAGAAATGCCCTTTCATCTTACAGAGATCGTCGCCCTGCTCACATTTTCAATGGCTTGTGTTTGGCAAGACAGCGGTGTACAACAGTTTGGTGCGTGGACTGAGACTATGAGTTTCAAAATCATTAACTCTAGAGTGTTTTTCGGGAAGCCGTCATAATGAGCTACAGAAGCCAGTGTCGCCGTTCAGGATGTGAGATTGGTCGACGCAGCCTGAGGACGGTGTTGTTGGTGTGTACACGAGTTCAAAAAGTACACACAAGTATTCCACAGGATTTAATGCCTTTCAGCCTCTTTACCACTTAAAATATACTACACCAACTTATTCCCAATAATATAGCTTCTGCTTTCAGTATCTCCATACCACAGGACGTATGGTCTCTCAACAGATGTTACGGCGCCACTTCAGATCATCACCACATTTGATCACATGACATAGGGAACATCTCAGAGAACCCTCCTCTGGTTGAGGCAACTTTGTTAAACACCTCCTGCATGTGCTCGGTCACTGGTAAAATCAGCTCACACCAACAGCGTGAAAAGCAAGGAAAAAAGATTCAGCAACATAAGGAAGATCTCTTCACTACTTAGTTTCTTCATCTTTGGTATAAAATATGCCACCTGGAGGCTGCGTTTGTTCAACAGTTAAGAAAGACTCTAGAAACTGTCAACAGTTTTACTAAAACTATTGCTTTTTGCACATTTAAAAATCCTTGCGTTTTTTTCTCTGCTTTTTCTCAAAGTCAGAAATGTTCCTTTTTTTTTTACTTTTCTTTTTGCAGTGAGACAAGCAAAGCAGGCAAAGCAAAAACATATTTTTGAAAGGTAAAAAGACCAAAAAACAAAACAAACAGAAAAAAGAAAATACAAATGCAATGGACAAACAGAACTTTTATCCCATGATTAAACTAAACTGCATTTTCCAGGGAGAGGTGGATTCACCTTTTCCACAAGTCGCATTAAAGAAGATTTTTTTTTTCCTATGAACCAACACCAGCTGCACTGCACCACATAATTTAAAATCATCTTCATACAAATACAACCTTTTTTTTTTTTTTTTTTTTATCCTGTACAGATAGCTTCGTAGATTTTATCTTCAAGGCTCTCGGAAACTCCAAGAACCTCTCAAATCATTCAATCACTCAGTCTTTTTTGTCTAATAATTCAACACTATGGAAACTTTTCCCCAAAGTTTGAGAAAATTAAGGCAATAAAGATTTACGAAAACATTGATATTCTAGAAAACTACTCAAATAATAAAAAGAATGAAAATAACGTAGCTTAATATCAAAGGAAGACAACCTGTTTTTTCTAGACTTTGCTTCCTTTCTTATTTTCTTTTTTTTTTTTGATAAAAAAGTCTGAAAATCTACCTGCACATTCAAATGTTCTTTTTTTATGTACAGCTTGTTGGTTGAGTTTAGATTTCAGTCTATGTCTTCTCTTTTTCCTTTGGAGGCAAAGTCCATTCTCACGGTGAGAAATGATAAACTCAAAGTTGCAGACTGTGTTTGATTTCATCGTCCTCAGGTTCAGCAAACCATCATTTCTTTATTCTTCTGTCTTTTTCTTAGTTCGACCTTGTAAGAAATATAATTGATTTTTTTCTTCATTTTGTCTTTTATTTGGTGCCTGTGCACAGTGGAAGCATTCTCCCCTCAGTGTTGTCCATATCACCTCTTTTTCTTTGTCCCTGTTTCATTTTAATTCTCTCTGTGTCTCCAGCCCCTCAGTGCAGTCCTTCTAAAGGCAATGCAGCAATGATTCCTACCAATCTTGTTATCTAAAGGAAACAGAAAAACAAGTCAGTGAAAAAAAGGGTAACAGTGTAACTGTTTCTAAAGTGGGCATAACATTCTTTGTCCATTCACTGTGTGTAAAGGAGAACACCAGCAGGTTATCTGGGAAGCAGAAAAACAAGACAAACACAAGGACAGAGATAAAAATGGGGACGTTGTGTTTTACAAGCAAAGGCTGACACAACAAATGGCATAGCATTTTGTCTGTGCAACGCCTGCAAACTGTTGTCTTCTCTAGCTAATTATACTGCATGTACACACATTCAACATGATTGATTTCATTTGTAAATAGCAGTCTTAGCAAACACTGTTGTACTACACTGATGACTGCAAGATGTCCCTCTCTCTATCCAGGCTGTTTACCATACAGATACGCTCAACAAAACATCTTTAAATGACTAGTGTGACATTTTCGGAAGATCAATCAATACGATTCTTGTGTCTGCACAGTAAACATGAAGCTACAGCCAGCAGCTAGTTAGCTTAGCTTAGCATAGCATAAAGACTGTGAACAGGTGGAAACAGTTAGCCTGGCTATCTCAAAATGTCATACAATCCAAATTACAAGTCTCTATGAATGAATTTATTAAAAGTATGAAATATTGCAGCATATATAAGTTATCATTAAGTTCTCCCATAACCTGCTGTATACTCTCAGATTCCCACACAGGTATCCAGCCTTCTTTTGTACTGTTATTGTAAATATAAAACACTTGAATACAACTTTACAGTGCAATGCAGGCGTGATAAAGCAATGACATCTCTGTACCAGATATGCATTAAGAAAGTAATAAAAAAAAAATATAGATTTCTACTCACTTAGTCTGCTGGTAAGAGTAGGCTGTGGCATGATCTCCTGTACTCTCCACTGACAAAGGCTGCTGCCCGCTGGCATCCTGTGAGGATGGGGCGGCTGTTTGTGGAGATGGATCTGTCACCACGCCCTGACGCCAGAAGCACAGTTACAGAAATAAGTCAGATATGAAACAAAGTCATGCGGTTAGAAGGTTTAATTCCAACCTTTGTTTGGAACAAAAGTTCACTGAGAGAATCCAGACAGTTTAACGAAGGCAAAAAATTCACGCTCATTTTGGCAAATGTTATTCTTTGGGAATTAAGTGTAAATTAGTGACTGATCAACCACAATCTGTTATTATCAAGGCTTTCAACATGAAGTTCCCTCAGCAACAATAAATAAGTGACTGACACTAAGGTCTACCAAATTTTTAGTTTTAGTTTTCATTGAATGACACCATATTCATTCTAAGTAAAGCTACATTCATTAACACGTACTTAAACTGAGAGCAATAAACTGAGAGAATTATACTGTATAGTGTATATAATGTGGGTTATATGATACTCAATATTCAATTTTACATTTGTTTTTTGTCTAGACAACAGCATACTGCAGATGTGGCTAAAAATGCTTTCTACCCCCTGCAATAAAACTTTTAAATACAGGCCTGCACAGTACAGACTGCTGCATAAAGTTGGACTACTGAGTAACCAGTACAAAGTCAATAAATAACTTCTTCTTTTTGTCCTTACTTCCACTGTGATGGCAGAGGCAGGCACTGCAGTGTACTGGGGAATGTAGGTTCCTTGCATAGGAGCAGCTGCTGCAGCAGGCATGTACTGCAGGGAGAAAGAGGGACACACACACACAATATTATAATATAGGCACAAACAATATGTCCTCCAGAATCCTTGATTAAAAGAAGTGCCTGAAATTCCCACTGAGATGTGCGTTTTCTTTTTTTAACATTTCACAATACATTAGATAAAAACAGTTTGGCTTCAGCCCAAGGTCATCGCATAATTCTTCTCAACAGGAAAAGGCATTTATCTAAATGGCAATGAGTTTTACAATTAAAGCTGATTGCAGAAATCTCTACTGACTAATCATAATAAATATATTATAACTAAAAATGTAAACACATACACATACATGCAGAGCAAGATGGGTTGGAGGAGATAAAGCTGAGACTCACAGTGCCTGTAGTGCCCAGAGACAGGTGGTTCATCTGCTGGGTGAGAGGAGCCATAACACTGGAGGGGTGAAGAGACAAACTGGGCTCTATGGCCGCGGCTGGAGTGATGACAGCACCCTGAGGCAGGAGGGACAGAAGGAAGGAAGGACACATCACCAACTGGGTTACAGACACTGTTTTACCAACTACTGAGGACAAACTATTATCCACTCAACAGAATATCACGTAGGAAACACACGTCAAAGTCGCAATACAAACGACATATAATGTGTTAATCAGTGAGCTTTAGAGGAGATTGTAGGCAGATTTCTTTTAACATAGGACAGGGCCAGGCTTGCCGTTTCCCCGATTCCAGTCTGTGTACTAAGCTAAGCTAACTGTCTCATGGCTGTATTTTCATATTCATATCGACCTTCCCATCAAACATTCAGCAAGAAAGCAAATATGTGTACTTCCAAAAATGTAGAACTATTCCTTTAACTCAGGGGAAAGTACCACTCAAACTAGCAGGAATTATCACAGCAAAATATGTCACTTGAGGTGTTTACTGCCATGGCAAAAGAGGTTGGATTTTATTATATACATCTAAAAAAACAGCATTTTAAAACATGCAGCCAGAAGGAAAAGCCTAGACTTCCAACCCTGTTAAGTTTGATGACTGCAAATGGTTTGACTTTGTACGTGGCAAACGCAGCCAGTCAACCGGCTTTGGCAGGCTTGACAGAACATGCTTCTGAATGGAGCAGAAAGGCTTTTACTGTAAATCTCCTCAATGTGAAGGGCTTTGATGCAGCCTAACACCTTGATGCACCGAGCTCTACTTTTCCAGTACAGCTCTGCCACAGACTCAACAGCTCTGTATAGATTTAATAGGAGACTCCTCAACACTGGGTGCCGAGGCGCCTGGCAACGTCTTTGCAGCGGTAAGCGCTGTTCATTTGTGATAGCTGTTTAACTACACTTCCCATGAGCACAAACAGCATCAGTGGATGTGTGTCAGGATCGCTCCAGAGAGGAGTCGGCACTTGTAGCTGCATGTTGAGACAGGACGTTAGAAGAACACAGGTATTAAATTTACGTATTTTAGGCACAAGCCCAGCTGTACGGCAGTTTCACAAGGAAGCTCCCAACAACACAAACACACATAAGTAAACACACACACACACACACACACACACACACACACACACACACACACAGTAATGAAAGTTTTAGCTATGTGAAGCGTTCCTCTCGAAGGCACATACAGTCTGTCAGAGCTGTTCACAGTTGCGAATCTGTGATTGAAGATCCTTTTGTCTGCAAGCTTCATAGGGAGGCATTCACTCACACACAAACACACACACACACACGCAGACACGCACACACACACACGCACACACACAGCACAGATAGGGATTGTCAGAACTGTTAACAGTGGTGAGTGCTCTTCCTCCTGACTGCTGTCTTCATAGGGAGATCTGTTTGAAGAACACAGCAGCCTGGCTATCAGAAATGCTCTGTCAACACTGTCCTCGACATCACAAGTGAATGAGTGGCACTTGTTCTCTTGTTCTGCAAGAGCACACACACTCACTCACACACACACACACACATACTGTACACACATATATATATATATATATATGTGTGTGTATGAACACAGAAGCATCCACACACAGATGCATCAGCAGATCTACCCACAGACCCGCACAAAGCTTTGGCACAGGCAGGTAGATTTAGCTGCTAGAATCTTGCTAATACTCAAGCTTTTCATCCATCTATATAATACGTTCTCTAGTTTAATGATTTCTCATCCCCCCTCACTCTTTCTCTCCCTTCATCCAATCTCACAGCAGGCTTCCAGGCGGAGAGAAAGATGCACCAGGCAAAACAAAACCCAGAATGACTAATTATCTGCTCTGATGTATAGCTGTACAAGTGTTAAACTTGCAATCTCTGCATGTATCTGTATGTGAACACTATGTATTAGTGGGCGTGTGATGTGTGGTAGAGCGTAAGCATATATGTTAGTGTTTTCATGTATCAGACGAGCAATAAATGAGCACACGGGACAGACAGTTACCCCCCCC
>NW_019524889.1:480147-522825 GCF_002814215.2 Seriola lalandi dorsalis | reverse complement strand
TTCCCCCCCCCCCCCCAGGACAGGAGAGAGACAAACACAAGATCTGCTTCAACTTTGAACTCGCTCGTTCTCTCACTCACTCACTCACCCCCCACCCCCCCTTCCTCTCCTCTCCTTCTTTTGCTGTCATTTTTCCAGTAGAGAATTGAAGCTGACTAACAGAATGCTGCAGGCACCGTGCAGCATCAAATACACAGTATTAGTGATAATGACACCCGTTTATCGAGTAAACCACTAACTGCTGCTGCTGGTGTGAGGGGAGCGCCGCGTGTGAGCACGCAAATGATGTGAACGGCCATTATTTGTTCTCTTGCAGGTGATGTGCTCTGAAAAGCAGATGTTTGTATTATTCTACTGAGATAACTTCCCATCCTGAAACCACACCTTTTCTCTCTGTCTCACCTTTATTTATTTATTTTTTTTACCCACAAAAACCCACAGGATATTACAACACTGAAAGAAGGAAAAAGAAAGGTATCACTGAGTTGTAAACTCTATTCGTGCACCCACATGCATGCACGGCTGACAGTTCTGCAACCGCAGGATCTTGGCATTAAAAAAAAAGACACAAAGTGAGTATTGTGCAACATTTACAGGCTGAGATATGTACTGAACTGTGCTTTCTTCCGACACATTCTTCACCTCCTTTGTCTCCTAAAATGGGTTTAACATGGCAATTTAACTCAGGAAGATCTGAAATCCCAATTCTTTGGATGTCTCATTACAGCCCTCCCCAATAAGCCGCCTTCCATGTCTTTCTTGCTATGCGTGGTTAGGGTAATGCATTCATTTCCTGTAGGGGGATTTGTGAGTAATTATGCACAAAGACATCCTCTCACTAATTAAGATGTAAAGACAGGGAGTTCAAGTAATCTGGGCATTCCACCAAGACTCGGAAACACACAGTCCTTAAGGCACTCCACTGTGTGTATAGGTGTTTTCGTGTGTGTGTGTGTGTGTGTGTGTGTGCGCGCATCCAAATTAATTTGCCTGTGTCTGTGTGTAAATATAGATGAGTGCACGTATGTGTCCCTTCTTTATTCCTGAGGAACAAAAACAGCACTTAGCACTGTTTTCACTTCACTCATTCTAACCTTTTAATTAGGGTCATTCATTTCTTAAGCACCCGTGTCTACAGTGTGTATCTGTGAAACTCTATGGGTTTGTCAGTGATACACAATAGCCAACCTCACAAGTTTGGTAGCACAAGCAGGTAAAAAAAAATAAAAAAAATCTCTACCTGTATGATGGACTGTTGACTGAGTGATTAACACAGGCTCGCTCGTGTGCATCAACCTAAATGTGTCAATGAGTGCACACCATTAATCGGAGTTACCAGTCATTAGCCGTGGTACAGCAGTGAGGAAGACTCTGCTGCCATAGGAACAGAATTAAGCCGCTGTGTCTCTCCCAGTCTCCCTCCCTGACGCAGCTTTAATTTGCCAAGCTCCTCTGTATCCAGGAAATACAATGACTAGCCTTCGCCTTTGTTGTCTAACAGGGATTTTGACTATGCAGAGACAAGGCTGGGGAACAGGCACGCACAGCCCAGACATGCTTTTGCAGCAGTTGTTTTCTCTTCTTTGTTCTCAATTTATTCTTTGTAATCCCTTCTTTCCTCTCCTCTCCCCGCGCCTGCCTCTCTTCCCTGTCCTTTCTCTGTCAAATGCAGGCAGTTTATTTATTTTCTCCTTCTCCAATCCCTCATTCTTTCTTCTCTCTCTCTCTCTCTCTCTCTCTCTGTCTTTTCCCAAGTCTGAGGAAGTCATATCAAGCGGCCTGCCAGATAATTAGATGGGACATTTGTTTGAAAACACATTTACAGAAGGGTATTATCCTCTCCCACAGACATAATTTTAATCAGACATGACAACAGAATGTTTTTAGCAGTTGGCAGATAGACACAAAGAAGACGACAGATAGGAAGAGAGAACGACAGAGAGGAGGAATTTGGAACTAGTTTAACTATTGTGTTAGGCAGCATTTGCTTCAGTTCCTGCTTCAGCTCCTCAGTGCATGGCTGATATAGCTGACATACCTGAGCTGTCTCTATCTTCCAACCCCCTAAAGTCGACAATTTCAATGAGGCAGAGCTAAATTTTCAAGGTGTAAAATAGTCTGCGGTTGTTGGCAAGAAACCAACTCACTCACACGATTACAGATACAAATCTGGATGATAAAATCTGTCTTGACAGTCATCTCTTTGTGAGAGGAGCCAACTTTATTTTCTAGAAAAACACTGATAGTGCAGGAGCATGCTGTACTGTAAATCTTATTCTTCCATTACATAAAAACTGGATGAGACAGTGTCGTCATCGGATGGCTTTACTGCCCAGATAATGTGCTGTGTCTGAAAGATTTTTTTCCCTTTCCTCTTCATATGAACCCTGTCTAAGAACAGGATATTTTCAGAACAGGTGTGTAATTAAAACCCAGGGGTATAAAAAAATCTAATGCATGTGTAACAGGCTAGTTTAACATTTTTTTCCTTCATTTTAAAATTATTAACATAGACAGTTCCCGAGCAAAACCGGTGGAACTATGAACTACTACTGAATAAATGTTTAAGAGGTGATTAAGGTTTATTTTCATCTGATGCACTTTCAGAGTCCCTGTATGGCCCCAACATGAATCTATATTATCTATCACTTCTTTTTCTATTGGCCCTGATGTACTGAGAACCCAGTTACAGTTATCAAGTTTATAACCTGTGAGACAATGTAAAATATCCCTCAGTCCTTCCCACCAGTTAAAGAAACACTTTTACAGAATGCAAAGGTAAATCCATGACTCTGTCCCTGGATTGCATGAACGTGTAGAGATATTGCTCTATATGTTTGGGAGGGTCAGTTACTGTAAAGTCTATCAGTTCAGACTTGAGGCTCAAAGCAACATTTGTGGAGGTTGTTCCTACAGCTGAATACAGTCTCTGGCTAAAAGAGGGTTATGTTTGTGTGTGAGAAAGCATGGGAGGAGAATAAAGAGAATCTGTAGATGAGTGAATCTAAAGTGTATGTTACCTGTGCACCTACACGCACAGTCAATATATGTGACTATATGTGCAATTATGTGTGTGGGTGTGTTTTAACACAGTTTTGCTTTTCAATCACAGTGGTGTGCACATGTGTGTGAGAGAAATGGATGTGTGTGTGTGTGTGTGTGTGTGTGTGTGTGTGTGTGCTTGGACTGAGCTCAGACAGTTTGAATCCTTCAGATCACAGATCATCAGACAGAAATGTCCTGGTATGCAGCCAGACAGGAAGCATCCTGATTGTTCTGTAGTACTGTGTTACACTGTGTTACACAGTGTTACACTGCATTCTGTTGTGTCTACATGTTTCTGTTGATATCTTTGTATAACTGTATAAATCTGATTAATAGTTACCAGTTTAAACTGACTTTAATATCAGTATTATATTTACCACTGCAATTGTGGGAGTCGGGTTTCTGTACCTGCAGTTTCATTTCAGTCCAGCAGGGAGCAACCTTTTATTATGGATTTCCGACTTGGCTCCGCTGAGCCCTTTAAGGAGGTTACTCTCAGGCTGATTCAGCAGAGCAGGACTCAGATGCAGGGAAGGAGTTTTTTCTGGTCTGACCGGGGTTTGGCTCTCATAGACTGCCGCACTTGTTGGAAACTGTGTCTCATTTTTCTTTCATTATTTGGCTCTTTTTTTTGTTGTTGCAATTTTGGTGATTTGTAGCGATTTATCATTTTACATTAAATACTGTTTACAATTAAATGCAATTATTGTTTGAGCATTATAGTTCAAACAAGACCTTTTCATAAATCCTGGGGCTGCCAATACGACAGACCTTCACATTTATCACCGGTCTTTCTGAAATGAGCATTGCTGTGAAATATCTGGAATGTGTTGAGATTATCAGACTGAGAGGTGCCTGAGGGACACATATTGAGACATGCTTATACAGGGATGACAGGTAGGACTGCAATGTAAAAGGTAGACAGTGACAAACATGGAGAAAATTACTCCACTGGGATCAAGATAACAAATGACAAAAAACTTACTGTAGGTTGCATAACATACTGTTGATGTGGCATCCAAGATGTACTCTGGACCTGGGGACAGAAGAGAAGAGAAGAGAAGAGAAGAGAAGAGAAATAAAAGATATAGCAAAGGTAGAGGTGACGACAGTATGATCAGAGATGACGAAGGAAATAGAAATAAGAAAGATGCAGGGTAGAAAGAAAGGAAGGATAAGAAAAATAAAGTAATTAAAGGAGGAGAGGATGGGCAAGAGTAGGAGAATGCAGGAGGGAGGTCAGGAGGAGATGAGAGAAAAGGGAAGATCAAAAAGAAGATTGTTGTAAGTGGGTAAAGAATTGCGGAAGAGAGAACATAAAGAAGGACAATTGTGAGAGAATGACAGGAAGGGAGCGAAAATGAGAAAACCAAAGAGGAGAAGAGAGAAAATTAATCATTAGCTCAAGTCTTTACAAGCCCATTTCAGAGCCTCAGTCCCTGCGGCAGTGTGTCTTAAAGAATATTACAGCGGTAACCGAGGGTCCACTATACAGTATGTTATGTTGTAATTATAAGAGGATATGAAGACCACAGAGAGCAATACAGTCTAATAATTACTGCTTCACAGAGGAGGTTTCATCATCAAAGTCTGTCTTGGCCACAAAATACCACTTTCATCTCCTCCTGCTGCCCACTGCCCAGCCCTAACATGAGGAGAAACAAGTCCCCGGAGGCCCCTTTGTCGCACGTAAGGTATTGTATTCGCGTATATAGTAATCATATGAGTGCATGTATGTGTTCGCTTATCTGTCTATAGGGAGTTAAAGTAACGCAAGGCAGGTTAATTTCTTCTTGTGTTTCCCTCAAAAAGCAGGATGTGATTGTGTCTCAGTGTGTAATTGTGCACTGTTGAAGGTGTGTGTTTGCATTTGCCTCTCTCATTTACAGCAGCGCTGGAGGAAACCTGTGGGGGAGGACTGCTGTTTGTTTTAAAGTCCAAGTCAAGTCAATCAAAGAACCTCTCAAAGAACCAAAGCTACATTGACAAAAACTAGCTTTGACATGAGTTGGTATGGTGTGTGTGTGTGTGTGTGTGTGTGTGTGTGTGTGTGTGTGTGTTTGTGTGGAGGAGAGAGAATGCGACACATGGGAACAGAGAGAGACAGACAAAAGGAGGATTTGTGTCTAAGAATGAAAGTGATCGATGGGAGGAGTGCTGCAATATAAGCCTATGTTTTATCATTGCTAGACTAAGAACTGCAATGGAGGGAACTATTAACTAAATGTGTGTGTTGAAGTCTTTCCTGAGAAAAGACAAACTCTACTTCCTTGACCTGTAAATCCACATTCGAAAAAAAAAAAAAAAAAAAATGAAATTCATAAACCATGAACCAGAACTAAAGTGGACGGGACCATTTGAAATATTCATTACATATTTCAAAAGCTCTCGTCCCATGCAAGGTTACAGAGCTGTTAACTTCACACAGGATGAGGCAGCTGTTTATACTTTTCTTACTCTCAGCACATCCCATGAAAAGATAAAAATCAACAATGTGTTTGTCTGTCACTTAACACTTTGAGAATTTCACTTCCCCCATTTTGTATGCTCTCCCCTTATCATTATGATCCCTAAACTCCTGTGAAATCTCTATGAAGCAGCTGAAAACGTCTTTAAAAAGAAAGAAAGGCTTTTGGTTAGTCTGTCTGAAGAGCTGCTCCATTTTATTTTATTGCTTTTTATTTGCCTTTTCACTTGTCTGTGTCTGGAACATTTGTACTTTTTTATTGATGTAAAGCGGTTTGTGATTTTGTATCTGTCAAAGGTGCTGTACAAATAAAGTTTACTTACTTTACTTGTACTGTAGTAGATATTCACAGCAGCAGGACAGTGCATGTGACGCTGACGAAAAGATGAACTACAGTGTTCATGGTAATGAAGGAATGTGTCATCCAGTGCAACAGTGTGACTCACTAATGTGTTTTAACAGTGTTAACAACAATGGAGCTCTATGGCAGTGGAATAGAATAAGATATATCAAGCTTTGGCTGTAGCCAATACGTGTTAGTCGGATCAATTCATGGTTTGTTTTGATCTGTTCATGGGATTTGTTGACTGTGAGAAAAATATAGAATATCAACAGACTTATACTTTACAACCAACTGTTAACTTCACTCAAAAAGCTAACAGAGTGCTACCAGGTTGTGCTGTATGCTCATGGGACACCATGTTGGAGCTCTGTCTGACTGAGAACATTAGCTCCTTTGCTAAATCTGAGCAAGCTAACAAAATCGAGAAGCACATCAGAAGCTGGGACTTGAGTGGGGTGATTTTCAACGGTGCCTTGGACCAAATTTAGAATTAGTTATTCATACAACTCCTATCCTTTATTAGACTGCCAATTTCCCAACTGCCTGTTTGAAGTGGCCCATGTCATTTTCTGGAGCGATACAAAAGCTCTTAAAGGGCCCCCTCCCCAAGGCTCGACCTCACCCAGTACGCCTCAGACAGGGTCCACCCACCTGATATGTGGAGACAGGAGAGGCAGCGATGAAGGGTGTGATTGACGTCTGTGCAATCATCCGATTGGTGGAGATGCTGTATGGTGAAGAGTAAAACCTATGGAGGGGAAAACAAGAAAATGTTTAATTTTTTTTTTAAGTATATTTTTTGGACTTTTTTATGCCTTTATTCGATAGTACAGTAGAGAGACAGGAAATGGGGAGGCAGAGAGAAGGGGAATGACATGCAGCAAAGGCTGTCCGATGCGGGACTCGACCCGGGGCCGACTGCAGCGAGGACTGTAGCCGCTACACATGGGGCGCCTAGCTTAGACCGCTACGCCACACAACGCCCCAAGAAAATGTTTAATTTTAATGTAAATGGGATAAAACTGAACCAAGAGCATGCTGAACCACCTTTTATGTTAATATAAATGTAACGTCAGTCAAGAGGCTTCTCTGCACACATAGCGTTAGCTCTACAGACGTAGCCACATGTAAAAGTTGAAAATGAACCTTTTGTACCTCTTTGTCTTCAACCACACTTCAAGATACCACCTGACGAAATGGATCAGGCATCATCAAGGCTGTCTTGGAAACAATAAATATTGCAGCTTCACTCTGCGCCACACCATCAAAGACGTCTTAGAATGAGACTTGACACTGCACCGGAGTGCACATCATGTTACAAGGGAGTCTGCTCCACTGCTTTGCATAATAATGAATTATCACCTTAATGTGTGAGTGGGTGAAATATTTCAGTATTGCCTTTTATGTTCCCACCTACTCATATTCCACTTCGAAGGGGAGGCTGCACCTGTAACATCTGCATTTTATACTCTGTTTACTTCTCCTCCTATACCTTTGTTTGCCCTTCTGATTTTGCTCCATCTATTTTTTTCCTCTCCGTTTCACCCCCTCAGCCCTACAGCGGTAGAATACTGTGGCTTGCGGTGCTTTATTTATCATTGTGTACCTAGAGAGGACATGTTTCATCCGCCAGGCCGTGTTGCTGTGCCCGATCGATCCCCAAGTGTCTATTGACTGAATAATGGGGCATGGGAGTGGAGGGAGAGAGAGACAGGAAGAGAGGGAGAGAGAGAGAGGCAGAGACAGAGAGAGGAGCCCTCCCCTATCTATCTCCAACAGCCATGACTGTATAAAAAGGTACTTGCCACAAATCAAGTGTCGCTTAATTGGAGGAGAAAAGTACTTAACCACCTTTGCCTTACTTTTAAAGGTTACTCCAAACTACCCCTGACAAATATATTATTTAATCTTTTAGAAATTGTATTCTTGTGGCTGTCTATTATTTATAATAGAATAAACAACATACAGAGATGACAGTGGGGCTCAGAAACCAGCCAAAGACAGGAAAACGTAGATGAATCGGTGCTGCTCCACTGTGACACAAGCACACATCTCATTTCATGGTGAAATGGGTTCTTGCGGTGCCCACCTGTTCTGTTATTGCACTTTCTGTTTCACATTATATTTGTTCGGCCAGTGATAGCGCGAGCAGTTTTGAATCTCAGCTGCGAGATGCAAACCCTCAGATATTTTTAAACTCTTTGCAGTCCGTGCCTTTTGGATGCAGGTGGTTTCCAACTGCCTGCGATAAGCTCCAGAGCCTGATTGTGTTTCACATAGCTCCAGCCTCCCTGCTGGATTTTTATGCTCTCCTTGGTGTGTTGGAGCCAAAGTAGTTGTACATAAAGAGTAGAGTTGCAACGGTTATAGCGTGGTTTCACTTTTTTTGGAACCAGAAAAAGAAATCCCATGAAGTACTAGTAATATATATTTTCTCTTGCCAAGTTTCAGCTCTGGTTCATGCGCAGGTTGATTGTGTGTTTTATCTCACTGTAGGTGTGTTGATACTGGCTCAACTCACTTAGATTTTCCCCATACCTCCTTGAAGGGACATAGATTTTCTTAAATTTTCCTCTTGCACCTTTAAACTCTGGCTTACCTTAACGTCTCCTTAGATTTCCCTGTAAATATAGACTCAAAGGAAACCGGCCGTATTCTCAGTTACACAAATATTCTGTACTGGCATTGATTTCTTTGAGCTACAGCACGGTACATTTGCATTTACGGATATATCTCAACTATTGACATGACTTGGATTGAAAGGACTGGACAGATATAGATCTAAGTTAGAGTAAGAACTAAAACATGTGATGATCAGTGACAGGAAAAAAAACTCCTTCGCTGATCATACAGCCATGTGGATCCATCTTTTTGACTGTACAATTAATGTATGACTTGCATTAGAGATAGTGTATTACTGTCACTGATGAATACAAATGAGCGAATGCAACAGGGTTATTCAATATGGCGCTCTGATTGTGTTTATTGTATTTTTCATTAGAGTGATGTGTATTGAGAGGGAGAAATAGTAGATAGAGGACAGATCCAAGGTTATTGATGGAGGCTATTAGCCTTGAGCAGCGTGTTGTCAATAGGGACTCCAGCGTGGCTGTTTAAACAATACACTAAACATGTAATTGCGAAGAGAACATTAAGATGGGATTGAATTTAAAACCTCTCTGTGAATCCCCGGTGTGACCTAGCCGCACTGTCAGGAGTTTGCCCTGAAAAATTAGCAAATGATTTACTGCCGACCTTAGTGACTTTTCAGCGGAGAAATGTGGGCGAGCATGCTAAAATGTACTGTATACGTGTATGTGGGCAGGAGAGGCAGAAGGAAGACAGAGCAGATATGCAGTCTGAGGAAGAGGGGTAAGAACAGAGGCGGGGAGAAAGGGAGAAGGATGGAGAAACAAGAGGAAAAGAGACTGACCAGATAGGAGGCGGGAGATCGAGAAAAACAGCCCCCGGAGAAAGCGAACATTGTGTTTCTCTGATACAGAGAGGACAGGCTATAAGCCAAAGCAGTCTGGCCGGTTGGAGCACATGTTTCCAATAACATCGGATTGGCATCAGACCCTAAACACCAGTCGTCCTCAAGCTTGGACAGACTCACAAACCTGTAATTGATTCATACCCTTCCCCTCTCCTTGGGCTGACTTTATTTTTGCCTTTGCCCTCCTCTTGACCCCACCCGGCCCTCCCTTTTTATTCAGCCCATTCCCTCCCTGCTTTTCGCCTCTCTAATTAGCTGCATTAGCATTTCACAGTCATTTAGTGCTTCGCCGGAAGGAGCTCTGATGACCTCGGAAGAGAGGTTGGAGAGGGCTTAAGCACCGCAAGTGCACAGATGCTCGCGTGTGAGCATGCATTTATGCATGCACGAGCACGCACACATGCACAGACACACCAGAGATGACCAAAAGTAAAGCAGATGCTTGGAAATGGAGAGTAGGGATTAGAATGGGGAAAGGAGCTAAACAAGACAACAATGCAAAGAAGGAGGGGAAGAGAAGAAATAGTTGAAAACGGTTGAAAGAATGTAGGATAAGGTCAGATGAGCAGATGGACTGGTTTAAAGGTGATATGAAGAAAGGTGAATGTACAACAGGACAAGAGCAAGAAAGATGGGGAAAAAGGGAGAGTGGAGATGCAAAGAGGAGGACGAGGAGGAGAGGAGAAACACAGAGCTGGAGGGAAGCGTCTCCTGGGATCGCATCACCAGCAGCATTCCTAGCAGACAGGACCGATCTCCAATTTCCCCCTGAAACAGGCAGACACTCGGCTCTCTGCATTCAGCCTGGGAGCACTGCAGATAGCCTCGGCTGACGAAAGTCTTACAGCGGCACTGCAACACCACCCAACTTCCCTGTCTGCAATCAAAACCTACATGTCTGACAGCTTGTATGCATAGGTGCATAAATAAATGCTCAATCTGCATCAGTCAGATGTGAGAATGAGGGTGAGAGCAGGAAAGACAGAGGGAGAGGTGTGTGTGGGTGTGTGGGTGTGTGTGTGTATGTGTGTGTGTGTGTGTTAACGACCTGTGTGTCCTGTGTCTATTTCAGGTGTGTGCACATGTGTTGTCTTCTCATTTGCATGCAAGTGCTCATGTGGATATGAGCGCTGATGGATGGCTGATACATATGTGCATCTGTGCAGGTTTGCAAGAGTATGTGCCAGTTTTGTAAAGGCTCATGTGCAGGTGCTGATGTCGGGACTGACGCTGCAGCATGTTTGCTTTACAAATACCTGGTGGGGAATGTGAATCATAAGTAAAGTTTGCGCACATCGAAAGTTCGGTTTGTAAGTCTGTGAAGAAAACTTTCCACCTACCCGTTCTGCATTGCAGTGGGATCATACGTCAACGCCATACCACTCTGGAGAAAGAGATAAAGACAGAAAGAAATACACTTAAGGTTTCAAATACTTCATGTGTCTTTTGAAGGATTTGTGCTCACTCTCATTAAGATTTTGATGTGTAAACTGTTATTTGGTGGTGTCAACTGAGATTAATAACTGCTTTAGTTATATTATGACAAATGGTCAAGCCAATAAAGGTAATGAATTGAGAGAGGGAGACACAGTGAAGAGGGAAAGTGACTCATGATGTAGAATAAACACTGAAGACACACACTTTCTCTTAAAATTCCCCAAGATAAACAAATGAGCTGCTAAATAAAGAACAACGCATGATGTCCTCAGTGGGCCAGAAATCTGAAATGAGCCAGTTAAAAGCACTTATGAAGAACAAAATGATTCTGCATGATTGTGTGTGAGCTTTAAAACTATGTGTCATGTTCAGCAATAAACATAGACACAGGGCTCTATCTTACTAGTTTCAGACCGACGCACGTTGTCATTGGGCATGTTGGTCTTAAAATGAGGTGTGGTCAGGCGTACAGTTGGTGCATTGCTATCTTGAGGCAGCGGAAAGCGATTGACCAATGAAAACCTGGTGTGGAGTCAATGGTGCATTATTTTAAGGGTGCATGATGATAGTAAATAATAAATTGTAATGTGTGCCTACATAGGCGGGTGCTCAACACGCATGCACTGTAATGCACAAGCAGAGTGTGCTGAAAATGAGTTTCAGATGTTTGGATAGATCAGGTGGAACATTACAATACAGCCTCAGAAGGCCGGGGAATTCTTCGTGGCATATTGTGTAAGGCATAATATTGCCATGCGTCATGGATGTCTCATGGACATAAATGAGGCTCTGCAGAGAAGCGTTCTTTCTTACTACCTGGTAAATCTGCCACAGCTTTTCCCATTCATCACCTAAACTAAATTTATCCCACCACAGTTTCATAATGAACCAAAGATTTATTTACACTTCTCATAATATAACATAAAAGATGTCTCACGTTGTGATTTGTGGAACTGTGCACAGCACATTTATTCACTCAGTCTTTTCTTGCCCCTTTTTTGAGCTGCTGCGTGTGTGTGCCAGTACTGGGCTCAATGGCCAGTCACAATAAGTAATGAATAGAATCTAATTCTATGTGAAGCATTGCACCATTATAATAGCAATCTGCAAAGGTGCCAGCGCACCTGGCCTTTAAAGGGAATGGGAGATGGCACTTGGACATGGATTGATTTATTGCATGTTACTTCCAAAATACTCCCTTAATCAATTAAGATGATGAGACAAAGAACAACCGATGTGAACCATGCTCCTTGTGCAACAACCATTTTTTTCCACCATTAAAATAGCGAAAATGCTATGGACATGCCCTAAATGCACTTGCGCGATGCACTTTGACTGATATTACCACTGCGGGATGACCATTATAGTCTTGAGAGTTTGAGTGATATGATATGTAACAACACAACAAGCTCCCGGTTCAATGCACTTGCAATATTTTAAACTGAGTAAGACTGAAAACATTTTGGTTTAAAAAAATATAACAGAACATAATTCATCAAAATACAAACAAGCTTGATGATCATGATACAAAAACGAATAAGAAATATCTACATAGAAATGTCCTCAGTGAAACAAACACCACAAACATCTCTTTTCAAAACAAATGTGGTAAATGTTGCTGCTCGCTCCACTTGCATTTAACAATGTGGAGCACCCAAAGTCAATAGAAAGACCCACATAGAGAGAAACAGACATAAATCCACAATGGGCACCATGATCTAAGGTGACAGCACATCTGCTTGAAAATGTTTCATATTGAGTGAAAATTAGTCAGTTATTCCCAACTGTATGGCTTTGTGAACGCACAAAGGAGCAGAAAGGAGACGATCTGGAGGAAAATGAGAGAAATTGAAATTCCTGTTAAGTTTTGAAATCAGCCTGTCTGAGCTGTCACACACGCAGTCGGAGCTTGTTGTCACAGCAAACATCTGTATTATCTGTCAGGGAACTTAACAGTTGCCAAAAAGCCACCAAAAGTACTCAGTTAATCAAAACAAGCACAAACTTCATCTCACTGAAGCTTTTTCGAGAAAAAAAAAGAAAAAAAAGGGGATTCTGACAGTTTGGGAGCCAATTGTAAATATTTGCTGAATACAGTGATCCGGTTTTCAGCACCACGACTACAGGAAGTGCTGCTCACGGAACAACAAGCGGACACCATACTGTAATTTTTCTATATCAATCTCCACTAATCACAGGGCTCAATTATTAATACAGTACACAGCACTAATGAATTAGGACAGGTTTTCCACTCCAGCTGCATAATCCCAGTGTGAGAGAAAAGTCAACTCAAAGCTACAAGAGTGTATTTTAGTTGCCTGAGTATTCTCCACGTCCCTCCCCCTCTCCTTTAAAATGTTGTCCCTATTAAGTCAAGTGTTCATCATTAAGTGACACTTTTCTCTTTGAATGTTTTCTATCTGTGCTTCACTTCCTCTGTCATGTGCAAATGAATGAAAAGCTTCATCCACTTAACTGCCTCTCGGCAATGTTGGAACAAACTTTAAGTATCAATTGTGTTTTTAGTCCTCTAATCTTTTATTTTTTTCCTTCTCCGTCTTTCCCTACGTCATTGCTTCCCCCCTCCTCTTCTGTGGCCTTCCAAAAGTCATCTGTGCGTGTTCTATATTCCACACAAGGCTCGTCTCTCCAGTTGAAAGTGTGCCCTGATGCTGAACTCTGCTAAGATGTTTGGTTTTTCCCCAAACACTGTTCCCAGCCAGGACAAGGGGGCTATAGACTGTAGAAGCAATAAAAAGGAGTGCCAGACATTGATGACATTAAATAGCAAAAATGAATCAGTCCAAAGCCCAAGATTCATTTTCATACCAGCCATCAAACAAACAACTGATTTAAAGCAGGCAAAATTTATATCACACATACACAAGAATTCTACCTTTCACCTTGAGCAAAATTTGTATTCACTGCTGGGTCCCTGATTTCTGAGCCAGAGCTAGAAGAGATCAGCTCTGTGAAGCATCTTGATGTTTGCATCTTATCCTCTAAGTTTCCTCCATCTAACAGCAAAAAACTGGACAAGATTCTTCAACTGCTGCACAACACCAGCATTAGTCCACGAATGTGTGTATGCGAAACACATGCAGACACATCAGGACACCTTCAGGGGGGCTCCTGGACCAGAGCCTCAATTAGCTGTGATGGTTATCATTTCAGCAAAGAGACACTAATCAACTACAAAGAGACACAAATCAACTACAAAAAGACACAAAATACAACACAGATGACTACAAAGAGACACAAGAGAACTACAAAGATGCAAAACGTTTGTAGTTGAAAGAAATACCAAGTACAAAGAATGCAACCCCCCCCCCTCCGGGTGTCCTGGTCTTATGTAGGGGGGGGGGTGAGGGGCCTACACAGGCTGTACCCAGGGAGCCCGCTGTCTCATAATCCGCCCATGTTTATCTTAAGTGCGCTTCTCCGCACAAATGTTACATGTGTGAGTGATCTTGTGCGATATATGTGCCCATGTCATAGTCCCAAGGCCAGATTCATTTAGTAGTGAGTGGTTGTGGGAGATTAGAGTCGGCTGATAGAGTGTGAGGACGCGGTGAGGCCCTTTAAAGCACCTCCCCGGCCAGACGTCTCTATTAGTCTGCCTGGACTCGGAGACTTGGCTCTGACAAATGCATAAACCTCTGAAGGGATGCTTTTCCTCTACAACGCCAAGTGGGGCTTGTCAGGACTTGGGCCACTGACAAATGTGTGAGGAATCCCACTGAAAGCACGGATCATTTATTTTAAGTACAGCTGACAATTCACAAATGTTGACAACAGGACACAAAGAACCGCTAACACCAAGGCCTCTGGTGTTAACTAAGCTTTGGTGTGATTTGTCCTTTTTTGCTCTCTCTTAAAAAAAAAATATAAAAAAATAAATAAAAGTGCAATCTATGCCTGCTGAACATAGCCACACACAAAAATGAAACACATACACTGTTGCATCCTGTTTTTGTTGTGGCGGCTCTTGTTTCAGCGCACAGTTGTTTCAGCCCAGTTCCATTTCATTTCACTTCACCACGCTGCTCTTTCCCAACCTCCATATAATGTCAATGTTGGGAAACTGTTTAAAACTGTACTCAGTGTGTGGGTGGCGACATTATTATTCACTTTCCCTTGTTCTGTAAATTAAAGCTTTGGTATCGACACTCACAACTTCTGAACTCGCAGCATTGTGCAACAGTCAATCTGCTTTCAGTCTGCTGGGAGAGGTTTCATTTCTCATGAAGATGACAGACTGAGAGTGGGAGTTTCAACAAAAGAAAAAACAACTTGGCATTGGGGTCTTGGAATAACCTTGTATTTTAAATTTAATAACTTTTATATATGCCCGCTTTCACATTGACAGCATCATCTCTAATTCTGCCTACAGTACAGTTATTGGAAATGAAAGCTGATAATGACCCGGCAGGGGGGCCTGTCATGCTTTTCAGGTTTTATACTCTGTCATAAAATGTGAAAAAGAAACGGATGTCAAAGGGAACATCAGCTAGATATTTAAAATGTATGAGAAAAATGACTTGTTGGACCTTTTGTAATGTTTCCTGTGAAGCAGCTGTGAAATGCTACAGTGCAATCTATTGTACTGTGTGCAACAGTATTTCACTCTCATTTCTATTATGATAAGATTAGTGTTATGCTTTTGCTAGAAAGCTGAGTAGGAAAAGGTTTAAAAGAGGTTTGTGGATAGACTCGACTCATACTTGTAACTAAGTTAGAATAATACCAATTGTGGTTTTGTTAACTTCAGTATTTCCTCCTAAAAAGCCTCTAAGTAGACACACTGTACTCATTCTGACTGTGAGAAGCGAGAGGCTATTGTTGATTTAGGAAACGTCTGCAGCAGAATAACTCTGCCAGAGGAAAATCCTATGTTGCTTTCTTTTACAGTGGCAGAGGGTAAAAGGGATTACGTTGTAACAAACTGATTGAAAGACATGGTTCTTGTGTTACAATTGGCTTTTCCACTTGTGTTTTAAGAAAATGCCGCAGTGGCTGATGAAGGGAATCTTTCATGATGGGTACTGGTGAGCTTTGTTTGATGATTAAATAAGCTTTACCTCTCCTTCCCGTGTCCATGGTCTGCCATTCTGGGGATACTTGACCTGGGTCTGCCTCTTTTTCTGGCCTCCATCAGCAAACTTGCACAGCAACGGCTCTGCAGGGGCTACAGAGAAAAACAGACAGAGAGAGGGATGACCGTCTTAATAGCAAGAAAATGTGAAATTTCCTGTATGTAGTTAGGAGTTACATTTCAAAGATAAGATTTAAAGACAGGGTGTTATGCTGTGGCTTAAACTAAAACATAACATGAATCAACTGGACCTGAAAACAGCACTTCAGTTTTACATTTATCTCTTCCACCTCTAATCCAAACATCTAAACAACAGCAGTTATCGCACCATCTCTACAAGTCCTACAACTGTGCGTCGAACAAAAGCAGCCTTGACGTGGAAACAACGCCATGGGCTAATCATCAAAGCATGGTGAGCGTGGTTCAAACGACAAACCGAACACGCATACTTAATACGCTAAATAACTCCACACAGCTTGACCCCCGGGCAATAGACTGCGGTTGTGATTGCTCCAAAGACAACATGGTCCTTTTCTTGGACCAGAGAAAGAAGAAAGCCTTGATTACAAATAGGATTAGCTGAGTGTGACCTCCCACACAAAAGTTCACCAAACTCCAACTACATCCTGATAGGCTTCTGCCTCAAATACCCCACAGGCTTGTGAAATAGTGGGAAGTAGTTGGATTGGAGCAGGGTTCTCCAAAAGAAAAAAAAAAAGGCTTTGTTCTGTTATCAATTTATTTTATTTTAAAGGCGTATCTTTAGAATTAGTTCGAAAGCGAGAGAGCGTGAATAATGGTCTATATTTCTGGGAAACGCTTCAGCATGACTCAACAAATACAATAAAAAGTCAGACCCTGACATGAGCCAGGACACTCAGATAAGACACTTGATGGCTTATGAAGCGACCGGCTGTCTTCTGTTTTATGTGATCTCTGACCACAGGGTGTATTTCTTGGATTTTGGAGTTATTGTTCATCCACATGCACACACAAAAACATACACATGTATACCCACTAAAGTCAGAACCAGCGCTGTTATCGGCATAAACATAGTGAACAGATTAGAGACAGATAAAGATGATAAACTACAGAAATAACTGAATGAACTTCAAAAATGCTGAATAACCTTTCTACCCTGGATGAAAGTACATACTACCCTCAGATATTATGGCTTTTAAAACAGTTACCAAATTATGAGGACTGCCTGGGATGTGTTATAAAATTAAAGTTTGAAAAGAAGAAAATATAATAGTGCATTAATGTTATTATCAATGTATAAAATAGTTTCAATGTATGTTTTTACGTTCAAGTCCCTTTGCTTTCCAGTAATTATGACGAGAGCAGAGGAGGAAATCAGATGATGCTGTTACAGAGCGTCAAAATCTGCAAATTTTAACATGGGAGACCGCTGTTTACTTCCTGTTTCCAGCCACCGGTCAGTCTAAAGCCAGACCACTATCATTCCCTGACATTAACTAAATGTTTGTTGTTGCAAACATGATGACAAAGGTCGCTAACCTTAGCAAAGTACTCATTTCAACTCAAGCTCAAGTTTTTCGAACCTTAACAGAGAATTTATTTTATCCAAACCTAACCGAAGCTTAGCCATGGCACTGTCACTTCATACAACAGATTGATTTTTCAACAGTGATTTGTAATAGTTTTGAAAGACACGGACAAATGTCGTCCTCCTGCTGAGGGTTTAAGTTCAGAAAACACTGCTATGTGTCAGTCTAGGGGACAAACGATTATTTCTTTGTACGATTTGGATGACTGGTTGGAAAATCAAGCACTTATTTCATGTCTTCTTTTGAGTTCAGCCTCCCTCCTGGGACTGAACAACAAATGAATTAGATTCAGAAGACAAATATTTATAACTGACAACCACATAAACTGGAGATGTTAAAATACAAGGGCATTAAATGCTATTTAAGATACTGAAATTATTAAGCCCTAAACTGTCCTTGCAGCAGTGGAACACCAACAAGTGCTCTGTCGATGTTCTGAGTCAGACACCTTTTGACCCTGAAATCGAAAAAGCCACCTACTTTTATGCAATGCCTCTCACTTCTTACTTTAAAACATCCACCAAGGCATGTTTGAGTCACTGGCTGCATCTTTAAAGATGCTATTAGCTGGCACTCTTGTCCTGTTTAACTGGCAATGATTTCAAACTGCAGATAATATGTAGCTTAGAAATAAAGAAATTCTTAGATGACATAGAATTTAATGAACTAGCAAAGGCGATATCATCATGCTGGTAGTGATTCACACGTTATAAATGCCAAAATAAACTACGCAATTACCTCGCCTACTTCAGAAAAATGTTCCTTCATCTCTGTAAACTGAAAAATGAGAAGAGGTGTTCTCAGCGGAGAAAAGCATTCAGAGCTCAAGGTTGAGACGAGCTATTAGGAATGCCTGGGGCCTGGATGGGCACTCCAAAGGTAAGAAGACGGAGATTCACAGTCCCATATGAGTACACTGCATTTAGCAGTACTTTGTCATTACGCAGTTTTAACTTGATTTCTATCTGAATAACAGGCCACACGGCTGGGCCTCTGTTATCATCCCCTCGTTTTCGCTATTCATCTTTCTCAATCACTCCCCTTCTCTCTCCCTCTTTCACCCACTCTGCTCCATGCATCCCTATACATCTGGTAAACAGTCGTGTGTGTAGGTGTGTGCATGATGACAATTTACATCACAGGTAATGGTTGTTTTTAAGATAGAAGATGGAAAACAAAACCCGAGAGGAAGCAGTGTCATGAAGAATCATGGGTCACTTGAGGGGATTTATCAAAGTGGGTTTGTGGAAAGTGGAACCGATGGGTATTCAAAAATCTGTTGGTGCTGCTTGTTTGCTAGTGTTTTAAACTCAATTAGGTCGTTGTTCTTCAGCAGCCGTCGTTCTTCAGCAGCCCCTTTTCACGTTTGAAATTATAGCCAATTCCAACCTATATAGTTCCAGGAACGGTGGAGCCACAGGACCAAAATTCAATAAGTACAAGTTGCTCTTATGCATTCTTGTTTCCATTTCCACTGCATCAGAGGAACTGTGACAATTAGGCAGTTAGTCTGATAATGGAGACAAGACTCTAATAAAATATCTAATTAAAATGACATAATAAGCCAAGTTATTGTGCTGTTCTTTACATTCACTGCTGCACAACCCTGACCTTTGCTCAGATGAATGGATGCAAATTCCAGAGATACCCGTCTTCCAAACAGTCTAAGTCCAACAGTTGTATGGTTATTTCATTTTACGTTAGCACATGATGGCAGTGAAACATATTGTTTGTTTGTTTGTTTGTTTTTTTTGCGCGTTCACCCGCCATCCTGCTGTACAGACGTTGTAGCAGTCACAAGGCTTGTGTTTGACCGATGCAAACTCCACCAAAATAGTTCCTGGGCCACTGGGAGGTATAACCCCCAGAGTGGGGACTTTTTGACACCAGGAACTAAAGTCAGAAGAATTAAATTTAGACTCTGCTTCCTCCAGTTGAAACACTGGTAAAGTCCCCGGGTCTTTGGAAAACTTCCCGCGGAGGAAACGGGTTATTACTCGTAATTTGTGAGACTTTGGCCAAACCTCTTGTGATAAGTGGTGACTGTAATGCAAATGTAAAGCTATTAGTTGATCGTAGGTTGAATCAATATGTGCCATTAAAGGCTGATAAAGAAATGAAAAGAGGACTACATTATTCATATGTAAAAGTTGTGAATTCTAATTTTCAATTCAGAACAGGATTAGCTTCAGATTATGGTAGAAGACACATTTGAGAATGACATGGGCAGGATTGAACTGTCAGGTTTATGGGTGTGAAGCTAAACACTTATTGATGCATCTGTATTTGTGTGACAAATGATCGCTGCTTCGAGAAAACATGCAACATGAGGACAGACACACACTCTTGATACACGCTTAAAGGCAGTGTCTGAGCTCTGTTGTTGCTGTTTTGTTTTACTGGCGTGACAAACAGTGAAAGCCACATTGTCGCTGGCTGTCAACTTGTCAAGTTTATAGTCAGGACACTTTCTTCTCTGCGTCTCCTCTAAAGTACCACACAAAGACAGAAGAAACTCTTGCTGATCTGAAACAACTGTTTGTCCTCGGTATTTGCATGAAAAGGATGCCTCTGCGTTTCGAATTAAATCTGTTATTTTTACTCTCCTGGCTTTTCACATCGACAGCAAAAAAAAAAAAGTTTGTGTTTTTGGATTTATGTGAGATTAGAAAAATGCCCCAATTATTGTTAGAATACCAGGTAGGTGATGTTAAGACAGGAAAATAAAAGTAATGCAGAAAATGTCCCTTGATGTGATTGATGCCTGCCAAAGAACGACAGACTAAATCTAGTCTGTGTACTTTTCCTCCATTCCTTCCCTGGTGTCGCTCAGATTAACGTCCTCTGAGTAAAGCATGCAGCCTGATTTCAGAGGCGTATTTCTGTAGAGTTGCTGTGATTGTTACATACAGTGCAACAACAACCGGAGGGACAGAGGCCATTTTGTATAATCCCCAATAGAAGCACACTTCCACATACACAGACATAAAAACTCACATACACAACATTGTTGTTGCTGTAAGATGTTTTTATATCTGAGCTGGTGAAATGGCTCCAGACATTAAACACTGGCCGAGCGCTATGGGCCACTGTTTATATGCACAAACACGCCAACGCACAGACATACATCAATATTGTTATA
Source organism: Seriola lalandi dorsalis (assembly GCF_002814215.2). Lineage (NCBI taxonomy): Eukaryota > Metazoa > Chordata > Actinopteri > Carangiformes > Carangidae > Seriola > Seriola lalandi. The sequence continues at coordinate 502,229 of NW_019524889.1, read as the reverse complement.
ATGTTTTGGTTGCCTTAGTTTGTCTGGATTTTGAATCCCGACGCACTAAGACAACCTTAGGCAACAAGACTGCTGCTGCAGGAGTCCAGTATTTGGTTGTGCAGGAAGTGTGGACAGGCCTATTAATGGGAGAAAGATGCGTTTCTTTTTTTTTCTATAATTCGTATTCACACAATGCTGCTACATTCTCAGATACCTGGAGTTTAATGCCATTATTATTTCAATCTGACATGTCACATTATACTGTCATGGCATTTCACAATCCCACCAAAACAACACATCGGCTATAGAGTAGATTAAGTGTTTGAGCTCTAGGTTATGACAGCAAGCTCACTGAAATAAAAGAATCAAATTATTTTAGTCAAACAACCTAAAAAATGTAGGTGTAACACAAAATTAGGTTTGAGCGTGCATTTGAAGTATATAGTATATAAAGTTTGTGTGTGAATGCCTTCCTGTTTGAGTGAAAGAAAACAGTGTCAATACACCTAAATGTCTTGTAGGAGAAGTGCTCGTTTGGTGTTGCTTGCTAATTTTCACCTTCAGAGGAAGATGATATCTGACACTCCAATTACACAATATTGCACAATTGGTTTTGCGAGCCAGGATTTCAGTGGAGCACAACTAGTGAAACGATTGCAACTAGCTATTAATTAATCAGTATTGGATAATGAGCAAAAGGTTGAACAACGATACACTGCAAAAAATCCACCAATCTGTGAAGGCATTTTGTCTATTGAGTCATTTATTAAAAGCAAATTAATCTATTCAACAGAGCCGTTATTTTTGGAATTTGTCTAAAAGCTCATCTGTATTTTACCACTACACAAATAAATAATATTGTAACAGCCAAAGTAATGCGTTAAATCATCTCATTCACATCATATTGTAGCTACAATGTAAAAACAGACAAGTGTAACATCACTTGTATTAGCTTCAGGTGACGCCTGTGGTGGCACAGTCGTGATATCGTGCATTTCTCTGACAGAGAAAAAGAAAAAAAAACAACAACCCTGCAATACACTCTGCACTTCACTTTATATTCATCCTCAACCACAGAGACAGGCCATAAATACTGAAGATGATTTCAACGATAATGAATGTTATTTATTATTAAGAGGCGAACTCGGTCACCACACAATCAGGAAGCAACGACAGCAGTCAAACATCCAGAGACAAGATTACCTGTCGAAAAAAAAAAAAACTGCTCAAACTGGTGCATCAAATTAATTATTGAGCTTGCTTCACAGTTCTACAATCTGTTGCATGTCACAAGAGGGCTTTAACAGGAAGAACATTTTTAATTGTCACTTTGACCCCTGCTGTTCTCGCTCTTGCGTCTCTGTAACATAAAGTGATGGATTCATGATGAATTTGGGTACAGCTGTGCCTGCCCTCTAAAATGGGTCACTTTCGGACATGTCAAGTTAATTAACTTTGCCAGAGCAAAATATTTGGCTATCTAAAGAGTTCAGAGAGATGTAAAATTCGAGTAAACAGGACACAGAGTTGAAGACATTAAATTCAATCCAAATCGAATGAGGAGAAATGATTGCTAACAATCGCTAAAGTCACACATAAATTGATCTTTGTAGCCCCAAGCAAAACAATGTTGCCCTTCTTTCTCCAGGCTGTGTTTTTCTTCCCAGTTGTCCCGACAGGTAGAGCAAACTCCTGCACTGTGAAAACGACTCCTCAAGTCTCATGGAAAATGAATAGGGGCAGAACTGTCTCCTTAGTGGATCATATTATAGTGGCGTTTCACCATAACACAAGTAGTCAGCGTGGAGACTCACACTGAGAAGAGGAAAAGCTGCCAACCAGTGACTGTGCCTAATTTTTCTTCATGTTCACTCGGCAGTCAGACTTGATCATGCAATAGGCTTGTTATTCATGACGATGTTACTCTCATTCTTATGAAACAAGTGGGAAGAATTTAAGAAATCTGTAACTGACTCACTGAGAAACAGGAGATTTTCAAGTGCTCAGCTTTTCTATGGCGATTAGATTCATATTTGAGGTAGGTTGTGGTGGTTTGGAAAGGGATGAAATACAGATTTTATGGTTTACAAAGCCCCTTTCTGCCAATAATTTCTCATTTGCTTCCATGACTTGGAGGGATGGCAGTGAAGGTGGGGTGTTCTTGGTATGTGGTCCATGTATTTCTCTGTAAACTGTAAGTCTATCTATATTAATCTTTCAACCTTCAATCTTTCTTCCTGTAAGTCTTTCCACCAATATGGCAATATGGATAAATCATGCATCACACCAGTTTCCAGTGCTTCAAACTGAATCCGAATTTTGTGTTTTTGCTTTGCTGTACAAGGTGCTTCTGAGTTTCACCCCTCTGAAAAATGTGTGAACTCAAACACCGAAAGACCAAAAAATAAAAATACCCACAAAAACACTGTGCTACTACACGATGTGTGTATTTGTGTTTCCTCGCACGCGTCTCCGAGTGGTCAATACTACTAAACAACGTAAGTCATTGCCAAGAAACTTGACACAGGGAAGTAATTTAAATGAACAGACGAGAACACTTTATTGGACAAAAGCTACATGTGGTTTGTTCACAAACTCTGGACTTTTTACAAGATTTTTTGCACTCATTAACTAAGGCTTGCAGTAGTTGATTTATCTGTTTAATTTATCTGTCAAAATGTCATTGCTTTGTGGATTCAATAATGAATAGTGCCATTCCTGTTTTTGTCCTTTCTTTGTTTTTCTTGGGGAAAGAAAATTGTGACATCTGTTTACCACAGCGACAGGCAATGCAACTAAGACATAAATAGGTGTGTAGACTCCAAGAGATGTCAACAAAATGAAACACAGATTTGTAGTTGTGTGCCGGAATGTGTGTGTGTGTGTGTGTACACAGGTGAATGCTATGGGGTAAAAAAAAAAGAAGCTTCACCTTAACTGATCTGAACAGGAGTTATCGAACTGTGGCGTGTTGTGTTTAACTGACAGGACATAGGTAGCATGGCTTGTACCATGAAAAGTGGAACACACACTGTTACCACTCCTTGGAACTGCGGGATATTGCAAACTACAGTGGAGCAGCATAGAAACTGTTAAAACTCCTGCAGAGCAAACAAACATATCCATCTCAGTGCTGGTGAGAGGGGCACATGAAAAGAAACAAGAGGTAAAAGAAAATATGGAGGCGGAAGAAACACTCAGATTAGACAAGCTGCACCTGGTTAAGTGCAGGAGATATACAAAATCATGTAGATCTTAGCTTTGATGCTTCTAAGCAAGACACCAGTATGCACTCTTAGCTTAAAAGGGCACAACAGTTTCAGTTTTCACTGTAGGAAGAGAGGGGGTATCATATAAGTGGGACCCAATCCGTCAAATGGGAAAATTCCCATTTAAAATAAAATCCAATCCATTAGCAAGCAACATGGGAAATCATTCAGTTGGAAAATGGGATCCAATCCCCAAATGTGACAAAATGAGGACTCCCTCAGCTGGGCTGAATGGGATGAAATCCTCCTTCTTTTTTTTTTTTCTTGTTTAAGACGCCCAGCATCAAAGAGCTCAAAGCCCTGGGACAGAACAATATGCACTCTGGAGGGTTACTTACTTGTTCAAGCATCACACACGAGAGGAAACTGACTATTTGCTACTGAATTTAAAAATATATATTAGAAAATGTTTATTCATATTGCTGTTAGCACTATATCATTAAAATTTCAATAGCTATGTCTGCTCCAATAAACATAACATTAAGGACTCTGAGCTGAGACGGAGAACTGAGAGTTAGAAGATATTTACACTTAATAAGTTTAAAGGAAATCTGATGATTCCGCCCTCTGTCTTCCTCTCATTTGGCTCTTCCTTACAATGACAATCACTCACCAAACCATTCCCTCAGAGCATCCCCGAGGGAGAGGAAGTTTACTACATTCACTGCATTTTCTCATCATAAACCTAAAGCAACACAAAAGGAACTGGCTCTGAGACAAGTGGGAATAAAATGCATTGATGAAATTACACATTTATTTAGGAAATTAATTCCCCCAAATGATGTGAAGATAGCACCAAATGTCTTTGCAATTTTAAGAACTTGACAGTGTTGATGTGATTTGCTTAGTGCTTCAGAATTATTGCATTTTAACACCCATAGCTATGTTTGAGAGTTGAATAAGTGGCTCCAAATAACACATGTAAGCTGACACCAAGTCTGAAAGTGCAGCCCTGCCATATAATTACACAATCTTTTGCTCAGTACAGCTTTGCTCAATTCTTTCCTCGATTATCAGGAACATCAACTAAAATTCATTTCCCATTTATGAAAGTATTGAACCACTTGAATGGCTGCAATGAATGGGGGCTTAATGCCTCATGATCATACCAGGCATATAAGGCTGCACTCATTTTTAAAAGCCTCCTGATTATTATTGAAACTACAGAGTGATAATGCGCCTTCTCGGAGATCTGCACTCTTTTCATTCTTGTCCTCCGTTTGTCTTCCCATTAGGGGAAGGCAGGACAAAGAGAAATATCAAAGCTACAACAGTTCATCAGATAGTGGGGGAGAGAGACAGAAAAACTGGACAAAAAAGTTACAGAGGGAAGGAAAAAGAAAGGTGCCGTGCCCATTGGGTGAAGCAGAATCAGCAGAGAGATTATATGTGGGACAGAGGTGGTGCAGGGAGAGACAGAATAACTGAAGAGAAAACAAATTAGACATAAAGGGGAAATAAAATAAATTCTTAATAATAAATGGGAATAAAACCGAAATAAATCCTAACTGCAAATTACTTATTATTCGTCTAAGGATTTATTTACATGTGAAAAAGGGGGGAATTGCATGGCTAAAAGTGACCAATTTGACTCTTAAGGTGCTTGCACACCAAATCTTTGGTTCAGTTCAATCAAACTGCATTTGCCCATTTGGTGCGGTTCATTTGGCCTGGTGTGGAAGTTGTCAATCAAACTAAACAACCGCTTCCAGGCAGATACTGGTGTGGATCGTTTATGGAGTGAAAGCTAAATGGACCAACCACAAGATTTTCTGTTAGAAGATATGTGGTTTTAATGTGAATTCAAAAGCTAAATCATCTGCTGATTAAGAGGGGTTGCGAAAGCGATTTTCTAAGCAATCTGCATTAATGTAGAGCCTTTAGGTCTATTTATTCAAGATCCTTTGGTAACCATGGTAATACCTATGCACATCAAAAGCAAGTGTGGGGATTTCCATTCAATCAGAAAGTGAAACAGAGTTCAAACAGTCTTGAGTTTTTGTCTTACTCCATGGATTTCAGCAGGTCCCCCATAAAAGGACCACACACTGTCCTCCCTTACACACTATCCTCCCATCACTATGTATAACATACAAGGTCCAGTTCCTCAACTAATCATATTCATAATCATTTTGTTCTTCATGAGCTCTTTGTGAACACCAGAGAAGATTGGTGTTAGGATTGATAGGAGTAAAGTTACCAAAAATGCTCAACGCACAGGTTAACTGTCAGTCCTTACAACTTTATGTTTACACTTTGAATGTTATAAATCAGTGTGAAAACAAACCGGACCAGAACCGAAAGACAACAATGTATCTTTTTTTTTTTCCTCCTTGGTGTTGACCAAATGAAGCGAACTACAGCAGTGGAAGCACCCGTAGATCTGGGAGATTTAATACATCAAGCTGTGATAGGAAGTGACATGGTCATGATGAAGCTGTAGAAGACATATGCTCTTTATGGGTGGGTGGTCTCCGTCTCTCCCTCACAGTACGGGGGAAAAACATTATCGAACGAGATGCACACAGAAGACAGAATTCCAACGAATGGTAAATATGCACACTGTTATTACTCGATTTACAACTCACACTGAAACGTCGAATTTACAGGACGGCTCTACTCGCTAAAGGTGATGAGACATTAGCAGTGAACATGTTTTCAGCTAAATTTATCTATGGAGTCCTCAAGCGGTGGACTCACTGCCAACACCTGTGAGAAAGTGAATGTATTCTAGGTATAACATCACCTACCAATGAAGATGATAAAGATCTGTATAAAGTCTGATTATTATCTGGTGCTTTCTGATTGAATAAAAAGGTAAAAATACAGAGAAGCAAGGCTACGTTCAATCTAGATACTCTTTGTCTCAGTGAGGGGATCCAGTGGGAGAAGCAGAAAGCTTGTGGATCAATGGACTTCCTGTTAACTAGGGCTGATGGAAGCTCTGGTCATGTGATCAATGTCTGCATTAATCTTGCGGCTAGAGAGTAAAATATTACTGTTGCCTGTCAATACATCAGCCTGGTTGGACAGACTGCAGTATCAATCAGAGGAAGACACAGGAAGAGGCACAAGCACACATCACTCAATGATACACACACATGCATTAAAGAATTACACATTTCATAAGACTGAATATGTGGTGTTATTTAAGACAATTAATAGGAGAAATAACGAGACTAACAACAAAACAAAGCACTAATGCCTGTCATCATGACACTGCAACAGCATCGGAAATTCCACAGACTGTCAGTGACACAGAAAACCAGTGACATAAATCAACAGAACCTGGCATTAGATCCGAAAGCACAGTGTGTGTGTGTGTGTGTGTTTTGTGGATCAGTACACAGAGGAGGATCTGTTCTGGCCAGATTTTCCCCATTTCATCGGTTGGCGAGCTCAGAGCAATTTAAGAGGTCAACATACGTTAATACATAGACTCACTCCCACACACACACATACACAAGAGAAAGGGGAAAATGGACACCCCTGGCAAAGACAAGCAATGCATTGCCTTTAATATAAAGGTCAGAGACTGGGCAGGTGTAGAGAGAGTGAGCGTATCTGTGTTTAGTTTTTAAACCTGTATTCATTTATTTCTGGCACCACAAACTGTGTTTGATAACAGTTACTTCTGCACAAATCCAGCAGGTACAGAGCAACGTTAACCATCATTTGGAGTCGTGTTTGCGGCCAATATTCACTCTGGCTTTTTAGATGCTAAATGCTCCACTATGTCCACTATGTCTAACGTTTGGTACTGAGCAGGTAGCATATAGTGGGAATTCAGAGCTTTTCACTGCAAACAGCTGCTGGCTGCAGACGGAAATGAGGATGATGAGAACTATGAGACCGAACCAAAACTGTATTGCTTTTGTTTGCAACCTTTGTTTGAGCTCAGGTGGTCTGCAGAGTTGGGTGATAGTTCTCTGTGGGTTCAAAACTTCGAGTTTACACATTCATAAATAATGAATATGATAACCTGTTGTGGATCAAATGAACTGCAGCAATAATCTGCAACACTGAGTTATTTAGTTTTGTATAACAATATTCACCAAAACAGTTTTCTTTCCAGATATGTCATGGAGTCAAGCTTGTCAAGCGGCACAATAACACAACCATGAAGCTCATGACTCTTTAGTGCGCTGCCAGTCACGGTTGTTATTGTATGAGAAGTTAAGGTTCTGCGTTTCTCACACACACAGACACCACACAGGCTGCAAAGAAAAGCAGCAATGGCTGCCATGATGCATCATTCACTTGCTACCTCAAAGTACAGCAGTGTGTGTGTGTGTGTGTGTGCGTGTGCATGTCCAGGTGAGAAACTGAGTCACCCACCATGCTGTACTTCACAAATCATACTGTCAGGGCACAGGGCAAAGCTCTCTCTGTCTGTCCTTGATTTCCATTCTCTTCAGTGTGGCACACTCCTCTCTCTCTGTATCCGACCCTCCTGTATCTCCATCTCTCCTCCCTCATTCTGTGTCACTTTCAGTTTGGTTCACCCCACCTCACCTTTCTTTTTTTTCTCTACCACCGTGTCCTCTCTCTGTTATCTCACTTGTTTCAGTCCCCCTACAAGGCTCTCTCCCTATACACTATATGTTGTTTTCTTCTACACCCACACCCCCTCTTCTCAGCCTCTCTCTTTTTCTCTTCTTCTCCCTCAACCCCATCCTTTTCCCTTCTCTCCTCCCCTCTGTGTTAAAAGGCAGCGAGTTTTTGCTGTTGATTTGGGCGACAATCAGAGACAGATTGTTTGCTTTAGGGGATGTCTGTCTGTGTATGTATATGTGTCTCGTGCCTGTCTCAATGTGTGTCCTGTACAGTGGAGGAATTAATCGCTCAGTCTTTCCTATTACATCAGTTCAAGGTGGTCTAGGGAGTGGGGGAAAGAGAGAGACACAGCAGCAGAGATGACGCTGAAGTATCGCATCGCAATGACACTACGTTGTACACAGACAAATGAAATACCACCAGGCAGAGATGTCCTGATGTGAGAGAACCTTTGAGTTTTTTTACTACAAAAGAAAAATAAAATAAAAAAAGGATAAATATCCCCACTTGATTTGATGTCACACAGTACACATTTGTCTCCTAGTCTGAAACCAAGGCTGCTTTCTCTACAGCATCCATAAAAATCCTATGAGACAAAGATAATGTTAATGCCTCTACAGGAAGATGATAACCCACTTTCCTGAAGCATGAAAAAGAAATGTATAATACTCAAATGGAAAAAGATGCCCTTGTAGAGGAATGTGTTTATATTTCTCCAACTAAGGTACTAAAAAAAAACCATAATTCTTGTATTAGTACCAAACCTCAGGTACTGTATTGTCGGTGACATTAAAAATGTTCTGCCCCTTTCATGCAAGCTGTCCACCTTGCCATAATGTGAACATAACAGCATCATGCTGTGCGTAGCTGATACATGACAAAAAGACTACTGCGTTCTCCACAAGCAAGACACAAAAGACAACTTCCATTGGTATTTTTTATCAAAACATAAACCCCACTGGAAGTGCTTTTAAAGGCTGGCGGGAAACTGAGTTCAAGGTCAAATAATCTTACCTTTGAGTTCAGCAGCCCCTGGTGTTTTTCTGTAGGGTGCTTGAGTATATTATGCTGCACAAATCATACATCTATATGAGCACCCTGACCTATAGACACTGGCTTAGAAAGTACAAAGCGAATGTCTTGGTGATTGACACCTACCTGTCATGCCTGGAGGGGTTTTCAAGAATTTCCCATTGAAATTTTGGATCACCACGTCACACTTCTCTGTCGACTCCATCCTGGATGGAGAGAGAGAGAAAGAGAGAGAGAGAGAGAGAGAGAGAGAGAGAGAGATAAAGAAACAGGGGCTACTTGAGGACAACCAGCTCTTTGTGTTACTATTCAATGTGTTCAAGACATACTGTGGTTTCATTAAAAAGTGTGCTAATGTGAAAGTACTGTATGTGGATATGAGTGTATGCAAATGTGTCCTACATTGCAGTACATGCATTAAATACCTGCCTGTTTATGCATCATGGGCTTGTTTGTCTGTGTATGCCTGAGCACAGTGCCTTAGGTAGGCTTGAGCATGTGTGCGTGTGTGTGTTTGTGCGTGCGTGTGTGTGTGTGTGTGTGTGTGTGTGTTTTTGTGTCTGTGTGTTTTCTATGGGGTTTCCTCTCCTTTGTCCCGGTTTAAAAGCTCCATTCAGTCTGATCTGTTGTGTGTCATGTCCTCTTTGTCCGCCCCTATTCAGCTCCGCTCACCCAATCACAGCTCAATGACTAATTGCCTGCTTGGCAAGCAAAAGCCAGTGTGTGAGTGCATGTGTGTGCGTGTGTGTGTATGCATGCGTGCGTGTGTGTGGGAGAGAAAAACGGTGACTGGAAAGAGAGAGAGAGAGAGGGAGAGAGAAAGATTGTGTATATGTGTGCATGTGGTATGTGAGCATGCATGTGTGTATGTGTGTGTGTGTGTGTGTGTGTGTATATCTTGGGTTTTCTTCACATTGCCAGTGACCCTGAATGGAGCCCTGACTGCATTCTAATCACTGGCACACTCCACGGTGTAACTGAGAGGACCACACACACACACACACACACACACACACACACACACACACACACACACACACACACACACACACACGCATGCACACAGAGGAGGGTGAAGGGGCCAAGGGTAGAGGAATGTGGAGTTGTATCATTAGAGCTGAGTCCTTTACTTGTAAATGGCAGGGAGTCAACTCAGGGTAGCATTGCCTCTAGCAATTATCTAAAACATGAATCTTGACCACAGTGTGATAGTTATGAATCAGTATTATTTTGTCTATTCAGTGATAATACAATAGTTTGTCCAGCAAAGTCTTACATTAAAATAAATCTGGAGCTGATTAATAAATGAAATGTAAAATTTGTCTAACAGTAAGGTGTGTAATGTTTGTGTGCGTGTCTGTCCGTGCCTACCTGGCAAAGCCAACTCCTCTGCTGAGGCCATTGGCGTCCCTCAGTATCCGTGTGGAAATGACGTGACCAAAGGGTTTCAGCATGTTCTCCAGCTCCTGCTCGTCCATGGACACCGGCAGGTTGGAGATGTAAAGGTTGGTGGGGTCCTGCTCCTGTTGCTGCGGAGAGAAAAAAGAGTGGTAGAAGATGATTCTTTTGTCTCGCATAAACAAATGTTTCAGCGCCAGCCACAAAATTGCATATTTTAGTCTGGTCTTGGAGAGTTGAGAAGTGATTGGAAATGTGTCTCTGAAGCCTTGAAAATAATCACTGGCATTGGGTCTCACAATGAACACTTGCCCGCCTTGAAGAAAATGAATAAAAAGAATTTAGAGAGAATTAGAATTTACACTGTTTATTATTAATAATTAAAGTTTGCTGATGGTGAAGGGTTGAAATGCTGTCTATCTATCCTCGCTCCAGGAGGATAAATCTAGACACGAGATTGCCCTTGTGCCAAGCAAAACTGTTTTTCTTCCTCTCAAGTATGTAAAAAGCTCAAAATAAAGTAAGAGAAATGAAAGAGTTGACTATAACCCTCCACTAAAAGCTAGTTTTTAGCAGCAGTAAATGCATTAAAGGTTAAGGCTGTGCCATTCGAGCCTTTTATTTCCATATTTATGAATGAACATCCCACTGCAAAATATCTGTGAATTTAACTCAAGTGGCAAACTCTCCTCAAAAGAGGAATAAACATTTCATTGGAAAGACAGCGCACCGGCTTCACACTCAGAACCCCTGAAGCAATAAGGTAACCCCCTCAGGATTCAGAGATGTTAACAGAGCTGCATTCAATTTTTCCACGGGAAGGAGGGAACATCCATTTAATGTGCCTCTCAGTTAGTTAGACTAGTATACTTCAATTATTTTCGTTATGTTTGGCAGCACTTCATTGAATTGATCCTCTGCAGGAGTGTGTGTGTGTGTGTGTGTGTGTGTGTGTGTGTGTGTGTGTGTAACTACAGTCCTTACAAATTATAGAGGGATGGAAGCAGGGGAGGGTTTGATGAAGGGTGCTCTAGTTTACACAAACTTGCTATTGACAAAGAAAGAAAAAGAGGTATAATACACTTACATTCTACAAATATAACTGCATTTTTTTTTTTTATAATTTCATTAAAATACTAACATATAAAAGAACTGCATTGGCTGCGTCTCTCTTCTATGCTGTAAAGATGTTTATGTATAAACATGTATATGCATGCACCACAGTACATTTCTTCTTTACAATCTGTGACCAGATGTTGCTGGAAGTCTTTTCTTCATATCGTATATCATTTATGTTCCTCTCGTTTCATGTGCACGATCCCAGACGTCAGACACATAAGTAATCCTGTGCACTGACATGCCGCTGGAATGGGAAATGGTTCCTACATTTGATTCCACTGTTGTCATGAAAATGAGCCAAATACTGTGAGTGCATATCATATTGTGTGTCCTGTGCTGCATACCTCAAACTACATCGTAAGACTCCAACACGTTTAGTTTGATTTTTGTACTAAGGCAAACAACAATATACTATATGTGTGTGTGTTGTTGGGTGAATACTTGTGTGTATCTGTGCCCAAAAAAAGCTGCCCTATGTGGCTCATTTTGAACCTAAACATTTCCTTTATCCGCGGCGGATTTTCCTTTGCATGCACCAGAGCCGTATGATTCCAAGTGTGGGAGTTCCGAGTCTGGCTGACTGTGACCAAAGCCATCTATGTAGTCAGTGACTCAGAGTAAGCAGAACAGCCTCAGTGAAGGAGTCTGAAATATTTACCTTTCTTTCTAAGTTTGAATATCTCTCTTCGTCAGCAGGGATTTTCCTTTGGCAGAGTGTCCAACACACAGAGTGGCACAGTTGTCTTCCCACACAGGGCAACTGGCTTTGAATGTAATCTTTTATATTTGTGTACATGCTGGTGTGTGTGTGTGTGTGTGTGTGTATTTATGCAAGCAGTGACAGATGAAAGCAGCAACATCAAATGCATAGAGTCATATCTAACAGCTGTGGAATCTGTCATTGATCTTAAAATCATCTTCCTTGCAACAAATCAGTGTAAACTATAGTTTCATTGCTTCTCAACACACTCCTCATTAAAATGATCATTAATAGAATAATTTTCTAGTCTGTCTTAAAACATCAGTCAGATGCTAATGTGGACACCTAAACAGGTTTTGCTAGCTGTAGTCATTCCTCCCGTGCGAACTGGCAACTAATAACCTTGCTAATGTTCTTTCAGGGTCAGTGATGGAGGACAAAAATCAGCAGTCCTCATTCTGGGCAAAAAATTTATTAAAAAATTTACCGGAAGCTAATATGAGGCTTTGGTTATCTTCCAAAGCTACAGTCTTTTTAGTGTAAAATTCCATGTTTATGTTACTGTCCTTCCACTTAGCTCAGCATAGAAACACCGTCTGTGGGAAAAAAAGAGGCAATTTCCCACAGAAAAGGCTTTGGAAAATATCCACTTGATTCTGCTGACACAGACTGCTGAAGCCTCATATTAGCTTAAGATTTATCGCTTATATCACAGGAGGAACGATTATGACAAGCAACACCTGTTTTAAAGCTCATATTATACTACTGTGTATTGTTTTTGCTGGAGCACAGTCCAATGGGGCAATCATTCAAGCCTTCAAAACTGAAAACAGGAAGTTCAAAATGTAATAAACGTGTCTACACGCTCTATTGATAAAAATTGCAAGCTATTCTTCTCATGAGTGTGTTAGGGTTTTACTAACCGTGTCGAGTCAGAAGATACAGACATATCTATAACTATACTGTGAGCTTCCTGTTGATGTAATCAAGATATACTGAGACATAAGCTGCAGCAAGGCCTGTGTGGACAAACAGGAAAATTATATAAGAGAAACCTTAACGATAAAAATAAGAGCTTTACGGCACAATTATGTTAACATTCAACAGTGAAACACTGTCTCAAGCTACTAAGGCTAAAGCTAATAAAGGCACCATTGGACATCCAAGGAATTCAGTGGAGGACTCACTGGTGAAACTCAAAGACATCCATCGCCATGTCACACTCTTACAAGTCTCTGAGCTTTTGTCATTCAAGCAAATTAGCTCCAGAGTACTCCTGAGGCTACGCTCTGCTGCGCTTTACACTCTTACTGCGGCTGTGGACTTTGTCATTACCAACAATAACTTGCTCATCTAGACACAAAGGAATTTCAGTTTTCAATCTAGAGTTACTCTGTATGTAGCAGAATTTCCCCTGACTGTCTATGGAGGCAGCACTCACAGAATCCTCTTCTCCCTTCTTTTTTTGTTTGAAAGCCATAAAAAGATTAAATGGTAAAACAGAAGATTTCCTATCCCTGTGGTCAATGTGGTTACAAGCTAATTTCATCCAAAGACAATACGTCTTAAACAAAATCTCACAGTGGTTTGCCCAATTTCAGCTAAAAGTGGGTCAGCTGTTTTGTTTCTGCACACATTTTCCGTGCAGCTTGCAGTTACTGTAACAAGGGAAATGAATGCAGATTTGTGTGAACAAGAGGGATGCCATAACCTCTCCTCCACTCCTCTGGTTGCTGATTATGATACATGTCCGTGTTGTCTATTCCACTGCCTGAAAATCCCTTGTTTTCTTTGTATGATTTGGGAATCAGACTTGGGAATCAAGAGTGAGATGGGTACAAAATTAACAGGGACATCATGGTGGGTTACTGAAATCACATTACTCCACCTGACCATCTCTAGACACAGTTGGCTGTAAAACACATTTATTTGCACAAGTACATTTGGGATATGAGCTGAAGTGTTTTGGAGCACCCGCATGTGAATGAACTCTGCTTGACTTTGCTCAAAGTTGTGGTTTGCACAAAGTTATTTCTCAGTGATCTCTCACTCTGCATGTTGCAAATGACTCACATCTCTCTCTCTCTCTGTCCCCTCTCTTTGTCTCTCTGCCTCTTTGTCTCTCCCCCCCTGCCCCACCCCCCCTCTCTCTGTAACATCTGTCATGAGCTGGAAACAGCTTCACACCAACTGTGCCTCTCCCTGACGGTGTAGCCTGCCAGCGAGTCAGCCTGTGTTTTCAGCCCCATTAAACCTCATTTCTGCATCATTATAGCAGGTCTGTGCCTCTTATCATGCTACTTCCCGGTTACCTTGCAATGCCACAACACCTGCTGGAGAGCTAGAGGGTAAAGAGAGGGCAAAGCACTGGTTAAATAGCTGTGAAAAACACCGGCTGAGTCTATATGCTAGATGGATGGATATGAGGTGAGACGGGTACTTGAATGTCACATTTCTTTGCAATCCCGCTTGCATCTCAAATAGCAACACTCCACATCAGAAAATGACACAACGCGGCCCCTCACAACCCTGAGCAGCAATGAGTGGTTATTAAAAATGGATGGATGGAAAGATGAGGAAAAGCTAAGTGAAGCCATAGGCAGGGAGATGCCTCGGAAACAACTAGCGGGGCACTTTCATAAAGAAGCAGTGTATGATTAGGGAAATCTGACTTTCTGTTCATTATGTGTTGACTCCCTCCATTTACCATTCCAGCTTGTCTTTCACTTAATCCTGCTCATTTCCTCTTTTAATCCATCTATTCTTCCCTCTCCTTTGCCCTCCTTCAGCCCACCTCCTCTCTAACCTCAACTTCCTCCTTTCTCATGCTCACCCTCACCCTCCTCCTCTTGTCCTTTCCTTTTTTACCTACTTGCTATTCGCCCCTCCTTCTCCTCAGATTAAAACCTAATCTCCTATAATGGTAGCCTTGCTGTCTAAAATGCTATCTGAATGCTTAATTAATATTTAAAGAGCAGAATTTTTCTCCTCGCCCTTCACATCCTTCTTTTCCTTTCCCTCTTTACTCTTTTTCCACGTCTTCCATTTGCCTCTTCATACCATCCACATCTTTACTTTCCCTCATTTCCATTCACCCCTCGCCACCATCTCTTCCTCTCTCTGCATTTCTGCCTTCCTCCATCTTCTTCTTCCTCAAGCCAAGTTCTAATCTTTCATAATGATTGTCTGGGTATCTAAACGCTCTCTAACGGCTTAATCAATACTTAATGAACATGCCATAAATACTTCATGAACCTTAAACCTAGAAATCCCCAGGGTTTCATTAGACATGGAGATATACACTTTTCTCCATCTTCATGATGGCTGGAGGCTCAGTGAAATCAACACTGGATAGTGATTACCTCATCATTTAATGCTCCGGTCAGTTCATATTATTAGGCATTGTGTTAGCTAGACTCGTGTTGTAGACGGAGGGCACAAAAACTTCACACAAATGTCAAAGTAAGATGTTATTTTGATCAGTTATACATATGCTGTATGTTCTTTCAATTACTCTGGTTTTAACACACCACACACGTCAAATCGCTTGTATGTACAGTATATTTTCAGTCTGTCTGCTGCATGGCTCCACTACTTTGCCTGTTATGTGGGTTTTGTGAGTGCATTAGGAAAAAAAATGGAAATATTTAGACATGATCAAAATTCCTGAAGCATTGCTGCATGTTTCAGCCAGCTAAAGGCCACTGTATTGTCACTGTTCTTGCAAGTTCAGAGATTCCAGAGCATGTGGATGTACAGTGTACGAGAAGAGCCACAGCTTGTTATTTCCTCTATATATTTGTGTGTTGAATGTCTCCAGAGAATTGGGTTTAATGCGCCATAATACAAAAAGGGCATGGACTTTATCTCGCTTGTCCCATCCTTTCAACTTCCAAGAAATAACAACTTTTCAAGCAGAAAAAGAAAACACTAAGATTGATCCATGCACATGTAAATTCTCCACCAGCTTTTTTTGCTATAGTTAATTGGCTACAAAGGTCATTTAGCTTAGCTAACCTTTAAAAGACTGAGCTAACACTCAAGGATCATTAAAATTGAGGTTATAGGCTTTTCAAGTGATGGCATACTTATGAAAATATTCAGAAGCAGAGAAGCTGTTTTCCACTCTGTGGCTCTCTAGCGGCTGTGAAGTGGCAAAGAAACACTGACTATTCAAAGAAATGGCATCACACTTGACTAAGTGAGAGACTGACTATGTTTCAATGTTTAATTCAATTTCGTGACGGGCAGAACGTTTTTCCTCCCTCTGGCTTCCAACACTGCCTGCGTCTTCACACTCTGCATGACTCATTTAAAGCAATAAGAGAGGCCTGTCTTGATAATGGGGAGTGCACGCTCACGTATGCGCACGCGCACACACAGTTCTCACATTCTCTAGTCACACATGCAGTTATTACTAAATTCAACCATTAATTTACGTTTGCCCCCCCCCCACTCTCGCCCTTTTGTGCCTTTGCATTCCTCTCTTTCTCATTGCAGTTTTAACATGGCTTCTTCCCTTCTCATCCCTTTCTTTTCCTTTTTTTCCCTCACACTGTCTCTGCTGTGTGTATTTAAAGGCCAGTAATTCATCACAGAGTCGGAGAAGAGTGCAGTCCCTGCTGCACACCGGTGTGCAGGCTGCTTGTCTGCCAGCCGTCCAGAGCTGGAATCAATCACCCAATTCTGAGACACTGAAACCATCAGGGAGGGTCAGACACAGATAGACGAGAGGGAGACACACACACAAAGAGAAAGCTAGATGGAGGGAGAGAGAGTGTAGGTGGACATGCAGAAAGACAGAAAAGCTTTGGATGGATTAAGTAAACATTTCCTGGCCTGAATACAAATCAAAATGCTGCGTAAATTGATTAAATCACTTTCCCTTGTATGTGATTTGAAATAAAAAAAAAGATGGATGGAATATGGATATATTCATACATAGCTAGACTAAACAATATCCTAGCCTGATTGTAATTTCACATCTGTCGTGCTGTTTTTTTCATTTTTTTGTTGTGGATATACTTGTTTATTCTTCAGCCTGACCACACAAACACAACTTATGAGTGTGGGCCTGATTCCTAACAGCTGAGTAGTAGTGGTGTCATTTCCTGTGGTTATGTGGTTGTTGTTACTTCTTTATGGCTCAGTCCTGAACCTTTTTTTTGCCAAAAAACCCCAGTTAGACTTATTGAAAAAAACATAATCTTTTTTATCTTGTGGGGATCCACTAGAAACAGGCCTGTGATCCATTTTTGGTTGGATTGCAAAATTGTCTTACTGGTAAAATTTCCGAACTTCCACTGTGGGAAGCCAATTAAAATGCATTTTTGAAGATTTGTACCACAAAATATGAAACACGTGTTTATGGTGATAGTTCGCAAAACACATCCTGGTTGTGTCCCTCACAACACAGAGGGCCTTAGGTTAAACTCTTAAGATGCTAAGGCAACCAACCATGCCAAGGCACTACTGTAACACACAAAAAGCCATGTAGAGGGATTACAGACACACACACACGCCTACACATAATAGGCACGATGCCTAAAAAACAGATTCAGTGTGTACAGTACATACACATCCTGCACTCTCCAGCGCTCTTTCTTTTCTCCCTCTTCTCTTCTGTAGCACTGAATGCTGTAATCAATGCTAATGGGACTCAGCTGTTGGCCAGTCTAATTACCTGGAATGCAGACGGATGATCTGGGAGACAGGCCTACACGCACGCACACACACATGCACACACACACACACACACACACACACACACACACATTTTATATTTGTGCACCTGCTACTCAAATAAATGTGTGTGTAAATGTCAGGATGTGCTTGTTTGTATGTGGTGTGTGTTTCTGTGCGTTAAAGGAGTAAACAGAAAATGATCACGTGCACATGAAGCCATGCATTTGTTGAAGGTCAATAAAAACTCAGGCAAAAATGTCCATTCCTTCTCTGAGTCGGGAATTCCCAGGGAGTAGCCTGGCTGAGAAAAGCACAATGTTAAATTTACACAAAACCTCCCTGGTCTTTATTTTTCTGTTTTTTATTAACTGAATCATTCTAGTTGTTTTCAACCTGGGTCGTACTTTTCCATCACCTTCCTATGTGCTGTTTACATCTAACCACATTCTCAGCCATTTGGCAAAGACTGAAAAGGTGAGGTGGATGGAGTTTAAAACAATCAGTCAGGGTCGACGCGAAAGCGACAAAAAAAACCTTGACTGGAAATTCAAAATCATTTATTTTAAGAGAGACTTTTTAAACACTTTCAATGGCAGAGCTATGACAGAGAAGCATGTCAAGTGCTCGAAAATTCATTATACAGGGATGAATAACTTGTACCTTTTAGAGTTCAGACAGAGCTGATTGAAATGCTGTCCAGAATGTAAGACATCCAACAACAACACAGACTTCCTGGCTTTCGAGACAACAATAGTACATCCCATCCACATATCCAATTTGTGCATATTAAAGAACTTGGAAAAAATGTTGAGTAGACTTGAATGTTCGTTAAATAAGAGGGATTTTAAAACAAATCTCTTTAATGTCTGATAAATTTGAGGCGGTGTCAGCCTGATGTCGTAGTGTCTGCCTGAGGAGAGAGCAGGCTTCAGGGAAATCCTTGCTCTAAATGATTAATGGAGTCTGGAACCAAGGAGGGGAGTCTCTGACTCTGCAGGTACACACCCTGTTGACGCCTGTGAGACAGAGAATTGTGTGTGTGTGTTTTTGCATGTGTGTGTGTATCATCACAGTGAAGACTGTTTCATGGCAGTTCAGAGAGACTCATTAATGATGGCAACTACAAGAGCTTATGAACATACAAAAAAGAAAACATACACACAAATAAACAGAGGTGTCACACAGGACTGAGATGATCAAGGCAGGCGCAAGGGAGGATGAAGGGATGGATAAATGGAAATTAAAGAGATTACAAAAGGAGGTTAGGAAGAGATGAGAACAATAAAACAGAAAGTCTGATTTGTCAAATGTATCATACAGCAGCATAGTTGTAATATGAGTTAAAACCCATATTGTGTAATATTTCAGTAGCTATATTTATATCATACTATATTTACACTATATTTATGTCAGTTTTCTACAGAGCTGTAAAATGCTGTACAACAAACTGCATGAAGTACAATAAAAGGAAGTTATGAAAAGAAAATATATAAAGGTTAAACATAATGCAGCTGTTATAGGGGTAGTTCAAAAGGTACCTGATAAAAATAGAATGTATTTATATGAAGGGAAGTTTTAAGAAATTTCAAAAGTTGGTTGTGATTTCACCTGATTTTGTTCAGGAAAAGAGTTCCACCTTTGGTAACAAGGTGAGTTGTAGGATCGATTGAGCAGTTTGCAGCAGCAGCAGTTTGACCCTGCAGTTCCTTAGATGTCAACCAAAATGTAGAATAGACATTAACACTTATCGACAGTGAGGAAAGAGACCTATGAATCAGTACAATTTGACCTTGTCTCAGAATTAGTTAAACACCAAGCAGCAGGACTGTAAACGTCCACCAAAAATACATAATTAGTTAAAAGCATGCACGACTTTTGCAAGAAATATAGCAGTTCAAAATGATTCGGCTATTGTTGAAGAAAAAAAGACTGCATTCCTTTAGCCACTTGTTTGTCACTAGAAATGTTAAAGAAAAATATTACTACACTCTTACAAAAAACCCAGATTGTGCTTTACATTGACTGATTATCCACGGTGATATAAAGTGGTATATCATCTGTGTAGAAAGATAAAATAGATCATGTGTCTGTCTTTTATGAGGCCCAATAGCAGAATAGATGAAAAAAAGAAAGAGAAATAAAAAGAACAAAAAGTAATCCCTTGGGAAAGCCACACGAAGCAGCTCAGAGCTGGAAGAAGTCTTTATAATGACAAGGAAACCTCTCTAAACAAGGTAGCATGAAATTATTCATGAGCCTGGAAGAGTCCTTAATGCCAATATATTTTTTAGGCAATCAGTTAGAATGGTCAGTGGACTCAAATGTAAGGGTAAAACGAAAATAGATGGAAGAGTCAGCTTTAAGGAATAAATCATTGGTTACCTGAATGTTTAGGTGCTGCGTTCCATTATTGTTCTTATCAGTAATACACATCGTTCTACTTGGAATAGATGTTTGTACAGATGTTTCTCATACTTCTGGGTCAGTTTTGTGATTTGGTGCTGCACCTTCTTATTCTCTCTGATAAACAAACCTGAATGTCATGTGGTTTCTTTTATTTGACTCAATGATGTCATCATAGCTCCTTTTTATATCAAAAGTAGGCATCAGTTTTATGTGTCTACAGCCTCTTGCTAAAGACTCCATTTTGTACAGCAGTGGTATTTCTGCTTTATTGGATAGTATCCTGTAGAGAGTGTCAGAGAATGTGGGGGAGAGAGGATGAGAAACGGTCAGCTGGTCAAGAGCAAGACTCAAACCTTGTAGTCCTGGTAGCGTGGTCTGCAGCCTACACTGTGACCATGCACTACGTGCTCTAACAAATTAAAGCAAGTTCAGCTCTGCTCCTAAAATGACTCGCATACAGTATTACCTCTTCCATCCCTCTCTCTTCTCCTTTCACCGAACTACTCTTTGATTGTCTGCCTGTATCAGAGCATTTCATTAGAAGAATGCAATAAACCAGAGGGCCTACTGGATTGCTGGATTATCATTGAGGAAGCACTTTCTCGGATAAGGGAAGAGAAAATTAATAAAGAAAGTTTTTAGACAAACTTATTGAATGAAGTTTTTTTTTTTTTTCGTTTCTAGCTTCTTTTTTTTCCCCTACTAATGGCATGTGGCTTGTCCTCAGACAAATCATTGGAAAATGAGGTTAAGAGCCACAGCTAGAGAGAAAACAAATTAAAAGGAAACTGCAAAATTAAAAAAGTTCTGAAAAAGTGCAGGGGAGGAGTAGGTTTGTGCTCTTGGCACTACAGTGATTAAAACATAAAGCACTGGCTCAGACACAAGAATCACATCGGCTCAGAGGGAAGAAAGAGGCGCGTTCGATTGTACCAGAAGATTGATTTTTTTTCCACTGTGTCATGTTGCATACTGTACATGCATGAGTAGGAGGAAACACTGTTTGAAAACATGTGTAGGAAAATAAAAAAGTAATCTCAGATTCAAATTTTACGCAGCTTATTGGTGATTGGAGCACAAAACCCAGATTGCATCTATTATATCCCGCATTTGAACATTTATGGATTTTCAAAACAAGTCGTCTGGAGGGTAAGCACAGATAAGTCCGTGATAGAGTGTAAATAAGAGGCTTTAAGGGAAAGGCTACAACCTTATTCTCACCTTAACTGCATTGCAGTAAAGGGCTAAAAATGAGACTGTCATGTCATCCAAGGGCATATAACACTTGGAGCACTTTTAAAAGTTATACAAGCTGGTTGACTTGCTGTATAACAGAGAGCTAAGCTGCCCATGTCCACCCACACCTTCTGCTGGCCTCGGCTATAAAGTCCTGGAGGAGAGGAGCACTGGTTTACACTTCAATAAAAGCCCTTTTTCATCAACTTTGCTGTTCTCCTAGCATCTGAGAATATGTGCGCTCTAAGATGTGCTCTAAGAATGACCTGAGTGTAATCAAAATAAAGGCAATAAAAAAAAAAAAAAAAAAATCAAGTTTAAATTTTCACCACAATTTTAAAGACTTAATTTTCATATCTGTGAAATATATTCTGTTTGGGTCATATTTCACAAAAACCACCAATAATTCATGGTAAAGCTTCACTTGTTGTTGAAGCGCTAAGTCCAAGTTGTTTTCCCTCGACACATTTTCCCTGTGACTCAGAGGCTCCAAACCAGAGACCGTAAGACTCAAATCTGCATCTCTCATTTCTTATTTAATCATCTAAAATAGCTGTTACAGTTTTATTCACCTTGTACCACCACCGCTGATGCTCTTGTGTCTTCATCATTTTAAACACATTCGCTAAGAGGGATTTGTTGGATTTAACAATGTATCGATTTAACAACAACAACTTCACGTGTACTTGGTTGATTTT
>NW_019524889.1:461215-480127 GCF_002814215.2 Seriola lalandi dorsalis | reverse complement strand
TGACCTGAGTGTAATCAAAATAAAGGCAATAAAAAAAAAAAAAAAAAAATCAAGTTTAAATTTTCACCACAATTTTAAAGACTTAATTTTCATATCTGTGAAATATATTCTGTTTGGGTCATATTTCACAAAAACCACCAATAATTCATGGTAAAGCTTCACTTTCTCACCTACTTCCCAGGACTGATCATTTTTCTATGAGAGGCCACTGAGCAGCAGCAGGAGTTGCAGGTTAAATTTGCTCAAGGACGCTAACCTGTGGTTGTTGAAGCGCTAAGTCCAAGTTGTTTTCCCTCGACACATTTTCCCTGTGACTCAGAGGCTCCAAACCAGAGACCGTAAGACTCAAATCTGCATCTCTCATTTCTTATTTAATCATCTAAAATAGCTGTTACAGTTTTATTCACCTTGTACCACCACCGCTGATGCTCTTGTGTCTTCATCATTTTAAACATATTCTCTAAGAGGGATTTGTTGGATTTAACAATGTATCGATTTAACAACAACAACTTCACGTGTACTTGGTTGATTTTCACACAGTGTAATATGAGTGACTGAGCAGCCATGTCGGGTTTGGTGCATTCTCTGCCTCCAATACAAACGCACGCACGCACACACACAGACACACGCACACACACACACACACACACACACACAGACACACACACACACACACAGACACACACACACACACACACACACACACACACACACACACACACACACACACACACACACGTGCATTCTGTGTGAATTGCGCTTCCACCTGATACTATTTCATCCTGATCAATGCCTTTGTCCTACAGATCCAAAGCTTGAAAGCCGTGGCCTGTTGCCATGGTTATCTCTATTTGAAACCGGAGGGATTAACCTCCAGGGGGATGGCTTGGGAGAGAGAGAAAAGGAGACAGAGAGAGGGATGAGAGAGAACAGCAAAACAAGGGAAAAGAGGAGAGAAAAACAGCTACGAGTGAGATAAAGTCAAACCAACAATATATACATTATATATATATGTGTGTGTGTGTGTGTGTGTGTGTGTGTGTGTATAGGCCTATATATAGATAAACAGATAGATACAGAGACAGAGAGAAAGAGATCAAAACAAGTAGGACAGATAGAGGAAAAAGGGATAAAAGTGGGAGTGAAAGTGACTGAGGTTAGGGGTTGAGGAGGTGAACAGGTTGCTAAGTCCTTCTTGTGCACTGTCTTGTGTATAACACAATCACTCAACAATATACAACCCCAGTATTTCAACAATATAAAAAAATAGCCAAACAGAAAAACCGTTATGTTTGTGGCTTTATTTATCTCAACTATGTTGCCAACTTTATTCCCTTCTTAAATTTTGGTTTGGTTTGGTTTGGTTTGGCTCGGCTTGGTTTGTTTTGGCCATGCAGAAACCACTGGCATAAAATCCAAAACTAAATATTGGGATTCTCTCATCGGCTGTCGTTATGCTTTATTATGAAAAACAATAAAACGCAGCAAACGATCCTATTTCTCAAACACAAGTGTGTGAGTTTGAACCCCAGCCCTCTGGTTGAAGAACAGTGTCTGTGCTACAGGCGACGCATTCAAAGCAACATGTCACAACATGAAGCGGAATTCATTTAATATGCTGGCAGAAAATAAAAGCATGTAAACTGTACCAGTTTTGCATCAGAAGGTGGCTTTTTGAAGATACAAGTTCTTTGCAGTGTGCAGACTCTCTGAAGATGTGCTTGTGCTGTGGTGCTCAGATGAGAGAGCAGAGATTTTCTCGCCGTCTTTAGATGTCGGGACGAGGGCACAGTGGGGCCAGCTGACAGCTTGGCGGACCAAGGTTATTCACTTTTAGAAAGGGAAAACCAGCCTGAGTCAGCAGATACTAAAGGGCAGTCACACACACACACACACACACACACACACACACACACACACACACACACACACACACACACACACACATAAGCAAAGACACATGCACAGACATGGACATCTAACCGTTTCATCTCTGGTACGTGCACACACTCCCACATGGATGCACCACTGACTTCCACACACACGGTCTGTGAACACACACATTGCCCCACACACATACACCGCCAAGAGGTTAAATAGACTCATCGCTGGAACGCCACTGAGAAAACAGCAGCCTAATTACCATCATATCCTCCACCAAGGACACCTCATGACAGCACACTCAAACTCACAGTCATCTATTCATTTTACCTGTACAAACCACATCCTCCCCTCTTACAAAGCCATTAGGCTCTAACAAGGGTTCTTAAACTCTTCCAGCCCAAACCGAGCGGGTTTAGTTTCCTCCCGAGACACAGCCTCATTAAAGCGTCATCATATGAGCACCCACCACAACGCAGCCGGGCTTCTATTCTGGTTCCCAGCGGTGCCATAACCCCCAAAATTGTACTTCTATAGGATCTGATAACCAAGAACTCAACTAACCAGTCAACCAATTAATAACGACCTTATCTCTGATACACACAGTGCACACTCATTCATACAGTGCACACTCATTCATACACAGGCACGCATACAGACACATAAAGAGGACGGAAGCAGCAATTACATATGATTTATTAAAGCATGCATAAGAGCGTAGACGTGAGGACCTCAACACTTAACATTCATAGCAGAAGCCAGGAAGTTTTATCCACTTGCTGGACCGTGGCTGCTAATGTCCAATTTGCCCTCTCTGAACCAGAATATGAACGTTCCTGAAAAAAAGTCTGCCAGCAGATGTTAACTGGATATTCAAAGCTCTTGCCATAATTTCTCTTTTTCACATTGCTGAAACCTGAAGGTAAAACTGCAAAAGTAAATATTGTATAGAATTATTACTATTGTTTTTTTTATAAGAAATAAAGATTTAATTCCCTTGTCTTTTAGAGTGACTATTGCTACAAGCTATTAAGTCAAATTGAGTTAAAAGATATCTTATAATTCAGTTAAAGACGCACAAATTGTTTGGGTGCTATAAAATTAAATAAAATGAAAATAACTAATTATTTTTCATCTGCACTCAAGGGATTTAAGAAAAAAAAAAGAAGGAAAATATGAAAGACTGAACGGATACAGTCCTAGAGTCCTGTGTCATGTAAATGAAATGAAATGATTTTATTATAAAGTTTAAATTAAACCTATACTGCTGACCAGGAGCTTAATTTGATTTGCACAAGGCAAAGGTTAATCACTTTGGTTTCATCAAATATCCTGGCCAGTGGTTAGCAGACACATTCATCAGCAAGAAACATAAAGTTGACATTTTTGTAATTATTTAGGAAACAAATTTTTTGGGCAAATATTATTACATCCAGAAATGATCGACCAAAAATGTAGTGATTTTTAGACTGATCATAACCTTCAGATTTTACAGTTAAACATCAGAGGCTGGTTTTTATTATAAACATTTTTTCATAATGTAACATTACTATGACTTTCTTCAGGGTAGCTGTTACAATAGTTGGCACTCCAATCTGTCTGGAAGTACTCAAATGGTCAGTTCAGCACATCACAAAAAAAAGTGCCAGGCAGATAACTGTCTATTCTTAGGTTTTGAGATGTCTGTTATGAAACACCGCTGCCACCCACCACATATGCAAGTGATGGAGTTTCCTTTGCACTGCTACTATCATTCAAAACAATGTCCTGGTTATTTAGAATAACCTTACTGTGCACAGTTTTCATTGGAACCGGTTCTTTGGTAAGTTTTGCACGTGTGTACAATTTTGGTGGAGTAACTACATTATAGTAACTATAAACTATTTTCAAACATTTGCTGTTGAATTATAAATTATCTTCATTTTTAAGGAGTTCACCTGTTTTTCTGCAGAGATGTACACATGCATGCAAATCTTTGATCTGAGTAAATGTTACACGGAGCAGCAGGAATTGAAGGCGTCTCACTCAAGAGTCATCAAGATTTTCAGTGTGATCCTGTTTAGGTCTACAAAGAC
Organism: Seriola lalandi dorsalis; assembly: GCF_002814215.2. Lineage (NCBI taxonomy): Eukaryota > Metazoa > Chordata > Actinopteri > Carangiformes > Carangidae > Seriola > Seriola lalandi. The sequence continues at coordinate 476,171 of NW_019524889.1, read as the reverse complement.
GAATGACCCTCAGGAACTCATAGGAGAAACGTTTCAAGAGGAAGAGTTGAAATGGGCATGTGTGAGTGAAAGAAAATGAAAGAAAGAAAAAAGAAGAAGAGGTATAGAGGTGAAGAGACGGACAGACGGGACCAGCAAGAGAAAAAGCCTCATTGGTTTTCAATGGGCATGTGCAGACTCAGACGTACTAAAAGGTTACAGCATTTGATTTGTGATATTCTACTCTGAAAGCTCTCGCTCTCTCTCTCTCACTCTCTCCGTCTGGAGGAGCAGTTTGGCTACTGCTGTCCACAAAGTTTGATCGATGGCTGAATTATGCCATCGGATTGTGAATCTAGCCGACTCTGCTGTCTGCCCAATGACAAACAACAAACATGCCTGGCCACCAATAACAATGAGAGATGTGAGGGCCCAGCAGCCAATCAGAAAACAGACTTAATAGTGTCCCCATAAAATAAGGACATTTCAGTCAGCCTCCCCTACCACCATTAATATACTTCATTCATATGTATTCCTCAGAGTGTGTGGAGTAAGATTTTAAATGCAGCGCCACCTTTTTTCTTCCTCAAACCCTCCTTTTCTTCTGGTCTTTTATTTTCCTCCTGTTCTTCCTCCTTCGCCTTGATCACTCCGCATTCCTCCCTCTCAGATTTCAGGCTGCCCACTCCATATTCACTCCATCTCTCTCTATCCTACCTCACTACAGCTCGGGCTTCCCACTCCCTCCCTCCATCAATCTCTCATATGCACCCTCCCTCGCTCCAGCAGCCCACTCAAAGGCTAATTCCACAGAGGGAGAGAATGTGAGGAGAGGTATTTTATAGTGTTTTCCAGTTATCTCTGTCCTTATAGAGCTGTTCTCAACCCAGCTCCATCAAACCGAGCACCACCCCCACTCTCTAGCTGCCTACTCCATTCGTCCTCTGTTCATGGCAATATTTCCCTCATTCCTCTTTGTTTTCCGTCCTCTCGGGGGTGATGCTGGGGGTGATACTAAATCTGAAGGGTTTCATTCCTAAATGAGGCATTCACCAGTTGAAAAACACCTTACTCTAACAAAATGGGGCCTGATACAAGCTGGAGACCCATTATCTCGTTTTCCTCTAAAATAATAGCATTTCAAATGTGATTGTTGTAGCCGATTGCTTCGTACTGTTGAAATATGAAGCAATAAAGATGTAATTCTTTTATTCACCATCAAATTAGATACATCATTTGTTTTGGAATGGGTGTGTTACTGCACATGTTTGGACAAACTTTACTTTAAATCTATTTTCACACACACACACACACACACACACACACACACACACACACACACACACACACACACACACACATAAAGAACTAACATCAGCCTGGGGGAGAAATCAAACAAGACTACAGTTTATTATGTTGCCACCGCTTAGGCATGTGTTTCATTTGATTTAATTAATGGTAACTTAATAACAAACTGACTGTGTCAATATATGCACAGCACAATATTTTGTCTTTTAATGAACTGTATTGACAGTATGTAATTATATTTCATTTGTGTATGACCTCATATAATGACATCATGATCCATATGCTGGTTCTCAGCTGTTGTATTTACTCTGTAGAACAAAAGAATACATCTGATCCCAGTATTGACATGCTAAAAGAAAAGAAGGTTCATTACAGTATAACTCTTTATTAGTAACGAGTAACCGTAATGTAGCTGTTGTATCGTATGTCTTCATGACGCATCAAAAATATCTGAAAGTCTAAAACAAGTTTTCAAAGCTTTTCTCTGTGATTCAAAAATCCAGTTTTGGAGCTTTAGGGACATTTTCTCTCCGAGTGCAGACATCAAAACTTAACCACCACCCAGTTGTGTCTGTGCTGTTTCTGCACTCAGCCATCGTGCAGGGGGGCAGCCAGGGACGTTTTCATATATGTAAAAAAAAAAAAAAAAAGTCTCTTCTGCTAATCTGTCTAGACCAGTTGACTTAAAGATTCAAACATTAACAAACCCACGACAGCACATATTTTCCCAAACAGCAGGTTTTAGATTTTAGTCAGACCCGAAGACAAACGACTCAAAGAAAGTAAAACTTCATTAACAATACGGTATTCACAATGTCCTCTGTGTTCTTAATCGAGTCTCTCCATGCGACTGCTCTTTACTCGTGCATGAACCCCTTTTTCCTGTCTGCTCTGGCAAAATTCATCGTCTCAGAAAAGGCACGACTCCTGTTTGGAGCTCTAAAATGATCATTTTTAATAAACACATTGCATCAACTATTTATGAGCGGAGACCCCTTCAGATGCATGGCTCTTGGCTGCATATCACTTAAGCTACAATATGCTGCTCCAGGCTGGATACACACTGCAAGGTCTTTCAAACATTCAGCTGATATCCTACAAAATAGCAGACCACGGAAAGAGAGAAAAAGAACCACTGTACAATAAACACGGGTGGAACTTTCACTTAGTGTTTGTGAATTTGTGTAGGATGGCTAAATTGTAAATGAACCGTAAAAAATACTATAGGCCTCTTGTTACAGTTATTGTGGCATGGATAACAATCATGGTATTGGGCATATGATAAGTACTGTAATAAGCAGCGACAGAAGCACTTAAAGAAAGCAGTCTAAAAAGACTTGTTGGGAAATGTACCAGTGTTTCCTGGTGTCCTCTCTGAAACTATGTTGTTTCTCGTTCTGCAGTAAAGTTATACATCATTTGCCAGGAACAGAAACTGAATCAGATTATTTTGTGTTATGAAACGTGATATTTTGTTGTTGCTCTTTCGCAAAAACGGGTTTTAGCCGATAACTCATTAGATAAATACTCTCATGTTTGCACTCTTGGTGATCACACAATTACTTGCAGTCATTTATTAAGATTTCAGTTGTGGTTACAATATTCTTGCGCATGTGCAATCCCTTTCTTAATGGTATAGTACACAAGCTAATGCACAAAAATAAAGGTGTCACAAGAAATGATTATGATTATGAAGAGAAATATTTTCTCATCAGCAGCCAAGAGGCACATTAATCTCCCAAAAACCCATCTTCATCTTCATTTTCCCCTCCATCCCTCTGCCTCTCACACGTTCTTCCTCCCATCCACGTCCATCTCTTCCTTTTCTTTTTCTCACTTATCCACTTAACTCCTCCATCTCTCTCCCTACCATCTCCCTCCGCACACACTGACACAAAAAGAAGACACACACAAACCCAGGGCCGGTAATGCAGGGTTAATAAGATTGGAGAGCAGCTGATGGTTGTGCACATTCAGGCCAGATTACATTTAATTCGATTGGGTTTCACTCACTAGGCTCCCTCCCACTCCCCTCTTCTCTCTCCCTTTCTTTCCTCCTTCTCCTCTTTGTCCTCCTCCTGCTTTTGTTGGACCAGAGGTGGTCCGGCCTCACAAAAAGACACAGGTTCGCACAGAGGGATACAACATGTGCACACACATATACATTCAGCTTTCATTTTGGAGCTCGCCATGAACGCACACACGCGCGCGCACGTGCGCGCACGCGTGCACACGCACACGCACACGCACACACACACACACACACACACACGTCCCTGGCCACTCTACTGTCCTTTCTGTTGTTTTTTTGGCAAGTGCAGCGTGTCAATGCAGGATTCGTGGACACAAGGAGAAGCATAGAAAATAGAGAACAAAGAAAAAGGACACACAGGCCCTCATCACATACCTGTGCAAAGTAAATTACACAAGCTGTGCTCTGTGACTCAACACTAAATAAGCTAAAGCAGAAGCTAAACATACTTTAAAAATAGTATTTCTATAAGTGAAACAAGAGATATTATTAACAGATTGTCCTGTCTTCAGTGTAAAAAAGGGAGTTTAAGGGCGAGGATAACTTAAAGACAGACACAAAGATGGAAAGTGAGAACACACACACACACACACACACACACACACACACACACACACACACCCTGGCCACTCTGCTGTCCTCCACTTTTATGTGATTCATTATCTGTATTTTACAATGTCAACTTTGCCTTGAACCAGACACAAGGATGGAGCTCTTGAGGAAAAAAAAGGACATTATAATTCATCAAATGTCTAATCAAAAATTGATTGTTAAAGATATATATATATATATATATATATATATATGTATAAATAAAAGTATGTGTATGCTGGAGTACTATAAAATAATGTTGCAAAAAAGGAAATCCCAAGAAATTGTCTATGACAGGACAGTCGGACAACATAATTGCAGATCTCAGGTCCTGCTGTTGTAGCCCGTACACCTCAAGGTTGGACGTTTTGTGAATTCTGAGATGCTCTTCTGCTCACCACAGTGGTAAAGACTGCTTACCTGAGTTACTGTGGCCTTTGTCTCAGCTCCAACCAGTCAGGTCCTTCTCCTCTGACCTCTCTCATCAACAAGGGGTTTCTGTCTGTTCAACTGCTGCTCACCGGATGTTTTTTGTTTCGTGCACCATTCTGAGAAAAGTCTAGACACTGTTGAGATCAACTTTTTTCCCCAATTCTGATGTTTGATGTGAACATTAAATGAAGCTCCTGACATGTATCTGCACAATTTTACGCACTGAACTGCTGACACGTGATTGGCTGATAGGATAATTTGCGTGAATAATCAGGTGTTCCTAATAAAGTGTATAACTGCAGTGTTTGTTTTGATTCGTCTCATTTGTGATTTGAGCAGCCCCGACATTACTCCATGACTATGTGTGTTAATCTTTGCTGTGATCTCAATCACAGGGTAACATACAAACTGCTGAGGTTTCCCATCACCACATCTGGACCCATGAAAGAGAGACAGCTAATGCTAGCCAGACGTTCTCCTCCTCTCTTATAATGTGAGATAAACAACACAACACTGTGTTCTGAACTCAGTCGCTGAACATGGTTTCTTGCAGGAAGCGGGTGGTGGTTATATTCGCTTCACAAGAGCTTTAGCCATCATTGTGTTTACAAGACAAGACATTATAATACGCCCTCTGAGCAGCCCTACGTGTTCCGGGCAGAATGGAAGCTACAGTGAGTCGCTATCGGAAAGTGACAAGTTGTGCCAGGGCGAGCTGGTTAGTATGTTATCTTCGGTAGAAGAAAAGACGTGATATAGACAAGAGTTAACTTTGGAATTGCTCTCCACCGCTGTTGGCGAGTAAAGGAATGAAGTTTGATGCTGAACTAGCAACGTTTCTTCTAGACTGGTAAGCAAACAGGTGTTAATGCTAACACTGGCTATGCAGCAATAGCAAAACTTACAAATAGCTCCTTTAATAATGGTAAAATGACATGAACAAAAAAACACCTAGTGGGAATCAGAGCTTACCTTAGCAAGCTAGGCTAACTAGCTTTTACTTTCTGAGTGTACACATTAGAGGGTCAACATTTGTAATATATAAACTATAACATATATACAAATAACAACACAATAGAGGCACAACACGGAAGATGATAAAACACCCTAAAATGCTGTTTCCACAAACATGTCCAAATATTGGTTTATCCTCTTTTGAAAAACTGAAAGATTATTATTATTATATATTAGCAATAATCTTCTCATTCTCTATATAACACAGTGGTTGTGCTTTAAGTTTGAATATGTTGAGAGGGATATGAGACAAAACAGACCATACAGTAGAGGAAACATCATGGCAGCACGGAATATAAAGGCATATACTGTAAGTTGTCGCATTTTCAAATGAAGCTCGTTTGTCATAGACTAACAAATTTCACATTATATTCACGTTTGTGAAAGTATAGTGTGTTATATGTTGCAAACAGACAGAGGGGGAAAAAAAGAAGAATATATAAAAAACTAAAAGGAATTAAACATATGAATAACTGGGGTGAGGTGAAAAAGGAGGGTGACAGTTTCAGGAAAGAAAAGACGAGAGTGATAGACACTAAGGGTGAGAAAGAGAGCGATGCCTGCGCCTTCCTGTCTATGTGTTTTTTGTCTCTGTTCATCTTTTTTTATGTCTCTGTCTGCTCTGTTGTCCTCTTCTTCCCATCACTAACCTCAGCTGTCAGACACACACACGGAACATACAGGCATATACAGGCAGAGCACACACATGCACACAGGGGAGAATGCGAGCACACACCGGATGCATCAGTAAACGCAGTGAAGAGAACATCAAGCATCTGGCTTTTATCTGACACAGACGCAAGACGAAAGAAAGAAAGAAAGAAAGTAAGAAAAAAAGAAAGAAAGAAAGAAAGAAAGAAAGAAAGAAAGAAAGAAAGAAAGAAAGATCACAACTCTAAGAGTTTAGTTTGATAAATGAGAGTCTTACAATAAAAGTTCCCTTTCTGTGTGTATGTGTATGTCCTCTCCCGCTTTTTCATCACACCAAACCTTCCTCTCTCACCCACACAGACCCCCCTCCTTTCTCTCTCTCTCTCTTTCACTCTCTGTCCTCACTCAACCCTGTAACTAATGACTCTAGAGGAAGCAAACACACACCCACACACACAAATAAACACTCAAACACACATATAGAGGAGGAGGTGAGAAAAAACTGTACAGGAGAGAGGATGAGGAGGAAGGGGGGGGGGTCAGATGAAGAGAAGAGAAGAGAAGAGAGGTAAAAAAAAAAAAAGAGGCAGAGAAGGGGAGTTAAAGCCAGGAGGTGCCAAGGACAAAGTGGAGGGGAGAGGAAGAAAGGGAGAGAAGAAGGGAGGGAGGTGTGAAGTGTCACTGCCAGTGGTACCATCTCTCTAATTAGCATAGTGACCTTGGTCCTCTGTAACTGTTATTGTACACACAAACACACACACAGTGCCCAGTGCTCATATGCATATAATACAGTGTGTGTTTTGTGTTTGCATGGTAAAGTAGTGCCTGGTATGAATTTTAATGCACAATATTTTTCTAAATGTTTTTACTTAGGAAGATCAGTCTTTTGCAATGACAACATTTCACATACATTTCTCTCTCACACACACACACACACACACACACACGTCCCTGGCCACTCTGCTGTCCTTTCTGTTGTTTTTTGGCAAGTGCAGCGTGTCAATGCAGGATTCGTGGACACAAGGAGAAGCACAGAAAATAGAGAACAAAGAAAAAGGACACACAGGCCCTCATCACATACCTGTGCAAAGTAAATTACACAAGCTGTGCTCTGTGACTCAACACTAAATAAGCTAAAGCAGAAGCTAAACATACTTTAAAAATAGTATTTCTATAAGTGAAACAAGAGATATTATTAAAAGATTGTCCTGTCTTCAGTGTAAAAAAAGGGAGTTTAAGGGCGAGGATAACTTAAAGACAGACACAAAGATGGAAAGTGAGAATGACGCAGGGAGAGAGAGAGAGAGAAAAGCGAACTATGAGAGAGGAGAGCAGGCAAGAGAGAGGGGGAGTACAGCTGTAGCAGTAATCATCTTCCAGGTCAACAGTAATTACCAAGAAGACTGAGGAAGTGAGTGTAGGACACACAGTTTCTGCTCTCTTCACATCTTGGCTTGCTGTATTTTCTTTTTGTCTCATTTATTTTTCGCAACCAAAACATGCACCTATCACAAAGTGGATGTAGGATAAAAAGGTTTCTCACAGTGAGTACAATTATATACACACCAACAGTCTAATCTTGCCTCAGATGTGCTCCAATTAATTCACAGGTAATGTCAGGAAGTTGCTCTAATAATGTTAAACTGTGAGGTTGAATGTTCAGACTTACACTATGAGATATACAGCTGCTTCCTACTCTCCTACTGGCGTTTTAAGCTATTTTAACCTTCTTGCCCTGAGTTTAGCCTCTCAGGCAGCACATACCACCCACATCCCTCACTTGATGCACAACACAGTCAAGTATACAACTTGTGTTTCTATTGAACTTGAACTTTATTGACTGTGTTAACATGCTTTCCACTGTCTCACCTTAAACACCGACTCAACAGAAATGTTTTCACACCCGTTTCTCACTCTAATCACACTAAAATTTTAGTGAAGCCTTTTAATGAGTTGTGTCTCTCAATTTTAACTCTTATTGTTAATGCTGCTCTGTGAACGATAGGTGATATTCGTGTTTTTAAAATGTGAATGTAGAGAACAGGAAAGATTGTGGAAAGGTCACAGGCTCCATGTCCACTATATCCACCTGATGGAGTTACAGTGTTCAGTGAAAGTTCATCTGAAACCACTGATAAAACTGTCTCCAATGTTTTGTCTGCTATTCATTACTTCATAGATGTATTTATTACTTTGTCAGTAAGGTTAAGGACATAGTATCTCCTGTCAAAACCAGCACACAGTCCATCAGATATGAACCTCAACAGTGTCTTTTATTTTTGTTAAAATATATGTAGACTTCACTAGCGTTTGATAATTAATCATAACATTTAATCATTCACAAAGCCACCTTTAGTTTGCTATGAAACATACAGTTTTACAAGGCAGTAGATGAAGGTTTTGTGTATTTTTCTGTGGTGGTACCATTTAACATGGTTTGTGGGATTCCTGGCAACCAAAGGTAACTTTAGACAGACTGCATGTGTTTACCTTCATATTTTTTTATATAATGTGCAATATATGCTGCAAATATACCAAAGCTATGTGAGTTTTAGTATTTTGATAGAGGTAAGACAAATGTATTGAAGGCATTACTTTTAAGCAGCATCATAAAACATTTTCTGACCCTGCATGTCATTCATATCATCATATTAATACCATGTCTGGTTCATTTGATTTCACGTCAATATTTCCCAAGGTTATGTCCAATGTTTTTGGATATTTAAAGTTAAAGGGGCTATTTGTAAGTGGTGCTACTGCTACATAGCTAACGTTAGCACTAACAGCTGTTCCCTTACAGTCTAGAAGAAATATTTCAAATTCAACATCAGACTTCATTCCTTTCCTGGCCAGGAGCTGTCTCCCACAGTGGAGAGCAACCCTCTTATTTTGTTTCTCTATCGTGTCTCATCGCTTCCCAATACCGAGTCAGTGTAGCGTCCTGTCTGTCCTGAAGCAGTAACACTGCTCAGAGGGCATATTATGTATTGTACTCTTGTATTATAAATGCAATAATGGCTGAAGCTCTTGGAAAGGCCGGTAAGTAAACAGCTGTTCTTGCTAACATTGGCTATGTAGCAATAGGAAAACTTACAAGTAACTCCTTCAAGTACATTTTGTGCTTTGCTGAATTTATCTTTATAGATTAGATCCCAAGAACACACTCACAGTGTTTGGCCCAGCATTTCAGACCAGCACAGGCTCAGTGGTGATGTTCAATGTGAGATCAGTATAGTGTTATACAAACCTGCGCTCCCTAAAAAAATAACCAATAATCTCCTTTCTTGAATGTCTCATCTCTCTTTCACAAAAGCTAATCACCTCCTTTTTTTCCTCTCTACTTCCTCCTCCCTGCTCTCTTTGGAGGTAAAGCTTTCAACTCTCGAGCAGATAAGAACAAGAACAAAGGTTTCTGTCCCAGCTAACCTACAAACATCAGTGTACTCTGAGAGAGATGTAAGGACTAGCGTGGCTTGAGTTTTCACTTTGACAAATTTGTCTCTGTCAGTCTAATTGGTACTGAATGCATTAAAACCAAGATTTTGTCAAACCCCAATTAAGCTGCTCATCTTACAAAATGTTAAAGGCTCGAGCTGGAAATCCAACATCAGTGAAACTGACTTTCTCATTGCACCCTGATTCAGGAAAGTTAGCCAGGACATCAGCAGCTCTGTGCATAATTAGTTCATGAAACAGTAAGAAGGCTGTGTAATTTCATTTGGAATTGACTCCTTGCCCTCTATTCCATCCCTCCGGAAAACTCAATCTCCAAGGAGTTGAGGGTTCTCCTCTCTTTAATAACAGCAAAACACATCAACACTGCTTTTCCAAATGCCCCCCCCAAGCCGTTACGAACAAAATAAGAGATGGAAGTCTAATGAAAAGAGGTTTAATAGAAGAGCGAGGCAAAGGTGGCTCAAAGGCTTACTGCTGTTTAATTCAATGGGATGCTCCTGATGCCTGAAGACTGGCCCATTTTAATTGCACTCCTCTCTCATTTATAAAAGGAAGCATGCAGCGATACAGCCTTAATGAATCTGAAAGCAATGCAGGCTATTCAGTGTCTTTCTGTCACATGTATAGAAGTATAATGTGATTGTGCTGGTTAAGCCCACATGTTTTGGTACAACATTGTTGTCCACGACTGCCAGCTACACACACATGGGCAGCAGAGTAACCTGTATGCTTTCTTTGAGAGAAAAGACACACTGGAGTATGGGCTACTCTACAATGATGTGATTCATGTTCATGTTGCGCTCTCTGTCCTTCACACACAACTTAATGCGCGCACACACACACACACACACACACACACACACACACACACACACACACACACACACAGACTTCTACAACTACAAACATAAATTATTATTGCCTTTTGAGGAGTAAAAAAAGAAATGGAGAATATAAATAGAGAAATTGGAGAACAAATACAAGAGAAATGAGGGAAATAAAGACCAAAAAAAGAGTATAGGGGGAGGAGGTCGGTGCAGCTGTCTTAATCATCTGCCCCATCCTGTCTCCCATCTTTTCAAGGATTTGATCAATAATCTCATCACTGACTAAATCCAAGCTGCAACTATCGGTCTCACATCAGTCAATGTAACAGAATAAGTGATATACAGCAAATCCAGTTACTATCAACATCACTCATCAACCATATACAGTAGTGTCAACTATCATCAACACCTTTACCATCATCACCTCCAACACCACCAGCTTCAGTCCAGGATTTACAGACAGTAACTGCACCTACCTGGAGTTTACGGCATCGCAAGAAAGCCAGAGATCTCAGTAAAAATAAGTAGAGCAGACTAGAGAGTGAAGGGCGGGGTGAAGCTTACCTTCGCCATCTGTGCCTGGACTCCACTGGCTTTGAGCGAGGCCACAGCCTTCTGGGCTGCTGCAGGGCTGTCAAAGTCCACGAAACCATAGCCTGTAAACACACATGACAGTGGTAACACAGAGGTAAGGAGGAGCAGAGTCAGGATAAAAGGATAAAAAGATACAAAATAAAAGGAATATCAGTTGATGTTGGTCTTAATACCACCGAGTTAAACCAGTCAGTGTTCATTTCTGTCAGAAATACAAGCCTGTGTCTTGTTTTCAGTACTGCATTAATCAAGTCAGGTCATGTATTTAATGAAAGCTGCAGGTTCCTCCATTAAATGTGTTGTAGCACAGAGCATCAACAGTAATGAACAGTTACTCTTGCTTATGATCCAAAAGATCTCCTAATGTCTGCACAAGCTCTTTATTACAGCTCTTTGCACTAGAATTATGACCATGTTTTCTAATGACTCCAGTGTCTCTCACTGTAGGCTATTTCATAATGGTGCTGCTCCATCGCAAACTGTAGATGTACATATATCCTATACCATGTGTATAGTAACTGTATGCTGAATGAATTCTTCGTTTACGTGTCAAATCTACTGCATTCCTATTGTTTGACATTTAGTACCCCACTGCCTTACATATGAGCTCATTTTGTCCCTGCACTACTCTAAATCTGTCATTACACTTGGTGCTTCTACAGTAGTGGTCAATGCTGTATGGCTCGGCACCAGTAACAGCCTGAGAAATTCTCTGCATTTAATGCAGCGATTAAAGTCATTCAGGGTCTGGTTTAAAGAAATAAAGATGCACAGAAAATGTAACCCAGTCGATTTTATCTACTGCATCATTTTGTGTGCGTGTGTGTGTGCGTCTATGTGGACAGTTTATCAGTCAAATTGTCAGTGCTCTGGGGATCTAGTTTGGGCCCTACAGGAAGCACCGAAGGACAAAAGATCTGAACAAACACATATCAATCTCTGCTTTCAGAAATACGCCCTGTTTTACTGGGTCACATGGGTGTGGCTGGAAAGAGATGTCAAAGAGGCAAAAAGAAAAAAGAAAAGAAGACACAGCCAGTCTGCTGCGTGAATGACAGTTCACATTGCAAAGGTGTGTGGTATTTGTGAACAAAACCAAGAGACTGTTGCTAGAATAGTTCTGACAGTATTTGCGTGTGTATAAGAGAGACTAATAAAAGAGAGATATTGACACGCATGAGTTAAGCCGGAGAGAGAGAGAGAGAGAGAGAGAGAGAGAGAGAGAGAGAGAGAGAGAGAGAGAGAGAGAAATGTTTGGAAAGCACAGCGGCTTTGGAATTCCAGCTGTAGTTTTGAGTGGGCTGCATGTTAACACAATTAAATGATCCACATTTCAAAAGCCTCACTCATCACAATCCTAAATGTAAACACGTTCACAATGTGGGAATACACTTCCTCTCTCTCTCTCTCTCTCTCTCTCTCTCTCTCTCTCTCTCTCTCTCTCTCTCTCATTCCTAACATCTGTTCTTGTCTGTCCGTCTTTTCCAGGATTTGGAGCCGTGCTCAGTTTTGCTGATAGGCAGATGATTTTCTTATTGTTCAAAGGCAGCAAGCTGCTCTCCCAGCAAGATCTGCACCGCACACACAAATATTTATACTGCTGCTAATGAGAAACCCATAATTTAGCCAAAATAGGGTAACGCAAACACACGTGCAAGTACTGTATATCCCGTACACATATACTGTGCATACATTAGTGACTGTGACAAACTGCATCCACGCACGCACACACACACATGCACACACACGCGCACACAAACACACAAACAATCGCGCACACCACATACACGAGCATTTGCTGTTTTTTTGCACTTAATCTATATTTACCTAATTAGGTCCACACCAAAACAGTTGAACTAATTGAGAATGCACACACAGTAATCATCAGTCGCCTGCCAAGATGCTCTCATTTTATTCCAAAAAATGTTTTTAAAAATTCCCCATCTCTCATATTTCACACTTCAACTAATGGGTGTTTGTTTAACCATGGCCTGTCCATGTAATTAGTGAGAAAATAAAGCCTGAAACATGGCTCACAATGGATAATTCAATCAGCAGTAGAACAAAACAGTGGTCTTTTGTTTGATGGCAGCAGCTACGACATGTATCAGTGGTGCACATGGAGAACGACTGCATTTATAAAGCTGGTGCTTTAAGGACAAATAAATGTAGCTACATGAAAATAATGAGCTGCACGAGCTGTCTGTGTGCCAACTATATAAGTTACTCATGTGACAAAGCTTTATTAGAGATAAACATATTTCAGCTCAGTAGATAGAGATTTGTCAGCCTCCACACTAAACAGCAGCTGTGACACTGACTCATTTAGAGTACTTCATTTGTTGAGTGGTTTATTTAACCATTTTCATTTCCTCCTGTGTAATAATTAAGTATGAAATTCATTATGAATTATTATATTTCTGTGATATGAGGGCAGCAGGGGGTTCCATGATACAGTAGGTCTGCATAAAAATTTGAATTTTACCCACCATTAGTAACCTGTGGCCTTACGTAATTGTCAATTTTCAATTATTTGGAGCCATCCAGGATGTAAAAATGAATGGAGAAAAAAACAAATACTAAAATATAATAATATAATAATAAAATTTTGTCAAAGAGACAGAATAACGCTGGAAAACATGAAACACTGGAACATTTAAAGCCCTGTATAACATTTGTATAACAAAAGTATCTGGTGACCATAACATGATTTTATCCAAATGAATCATAATTTTTCCGAGTAGCAATACAAGCACGTGGAATATTCATAACACACATCGGCAACACCTCACTGAATGTGGGGGTAACTCTGGCACTAATAGTAAATTCTCTTACCCACGGCACTAAGGTATAATGGGCCGATTGTGCTTGTTTACAATTAAACCAAAGGCTTAAGACTTTAATCTGTAGTGTAACCAGGAGACACTTCTTGGAGCTGCTTTGCTTACAGTGATTTACACATAAACCATGAAGGCTCATATGAAAATGTGTCCGTAGTATTACTGTGCCAGAAAACTAAGTCCATGTCCCAGGGGCCTTGTATATGCTCTCTAAATAAAATATTGAGTTGTTGTAGACATTGGCATGTAATCTATCTTTGCGCTGCACATTTTAGTGCGTCCTCACATCTAAATACGTTCGAGTGCTGGCTTGGGGAATGATACATATCATACCTATCGCCAGACACCGTTCATCTTTCTATAGGCATGAATGATAGGCATATTTTTTCTCCACACATTCCTCTCCATGACTAGTTTGGTGTGACAGAACGTCAGCCTTGAACAGTATGTGCCATTTGCTTTACTCTATTCATCACTCACGGCAAGATCTGTGAATCCTGAAAATGTATTTGCCCCTCTTTTCAGGGAGGTCAGAGGTCAAGTATCAGCAACAGAACACACCCCAGAAGCCGGTAGGCATTCATTGTTTTGCTCGAGGACACTTCAGCTGGGTGGAAGCCTGCTGAGTCTGTGAGCAGATGCCTGCCTTCCAAGCTGATAGACACTAAAGCCAAATTACTCCACTGATATTTCTACCCAATATGTAACTTGTACATTTTCAAATAACCAATACACTAAAACCCACCCTCTTTCATCCAGTGAAAACTCTCATCTCATGTGGATGTAAATGATAGCTCTTCTGATATGGATATTTCCAGAGAACGGAAGAATGAAAATAATATCTCTGAATTATATAATCCTCCTCATGTGTGCCCTGTCCCTCCCATCTGTGGACTCATGATGACACAGAGATGAAAATCCATCTTGCTCAGTCAGGCCTGGCAAATATTCCACTTGTGAATGAAAAAAAAACATTTTATTACGAAGAGCAAACACACGTGAATACACATGCATATGCGCTCACAGACACAGATGGAAGCGCAGATGAACACACACACACACACACACACACACACACACACACACATCCCAAGCTTCCATCTAATCTCCTGAGCTCCCAGGGTTCCTGGCCTTGGGCCATTAGAATGGGCTAACCGAGTACAGAGGGAACAGGAGAGAGACGGAGCAAAGGAGGAATGGGAGGAGGGGCAATGAGTTGGGGGGGGGGGGGG